>NC_058041.1:10572207-10827207 GCF_019176455.1 Solea senegalensis
GTTGCTATTTATGGAAAGTCACAAAAATGGAGGATACTGTGTGTTTCAGTAAAATGTTTGTTGAGCATATTTTTTATTTGCTTTTCGGCCAAATATCCAGTGCTTGTATGCAACACTGTCAGACACTGAAATCATGACTTGAACCTGCTTATAAATACATAAATAACATTAAACACTGTTTGTGTGTCAGGTCAATGGAGTGCCCCTTTAAATACACAGTGAGAATGCATTGAACGTTTGTATAAATTATAGGATGCCAATACAAATGAGAAAACTGCACAGAGGAATTTTGAAGTGAAGCTTTATCTTGGTCACCTCTCTATTGAATAAATATAAGAGTTGGCAGAAGGAGAAAAAGAATTTTTAGGAATGGCTCTGGTGTTGGAGAAGGAACATAAAGAGAGGTGGAGCGCGGGGGGAAAAGAAATGGAAAATGAAAGTATGCGCTTGCCAGGGAGGAAGAGGGCCTATGAGAATAAAATGAATCTAATGGAACAGAGTAGAGATCGGGGAGAGAAAACACAGATGGAGAAAGTAGCGAGAGCTAAGCCACCTGTACATCGGCATGAGCGAAGGGTTTTCAGATTTATGACTTATTTGATTTAGTTTATTGTGCTGATACAGCAACTCTCTTGACAGTGTCGGGAGCAAGATAGATTTAACTTGAATTTTTGAAGTCATTTAATTGTGTGTATGTGTATGGTTCATATTAGAATTAAAATGCACAGACTAGTGTCCAAAAAATGAAACAACAAATATTCTTCCAGTAATTTCCTTAAACATCATATTCACTTTGCGTTATCTCCATATTTACTCCAACATCTTTGCTTACCATCTTCGGAACAAGAGTTAACAAGTTTGCTGAATACACATAGCTAATGGACAAATACTGCATGAGCAAATTAAACATTTTATTAATTATGAAGGTAAACAGGCAAACAGTTAAGATTTTCCCTACATGTCTGCGTTGTTTGTCTTTCTAATAAACTGTATGTCAGAAAGAGTGGGAAGCGACACAATACAAGAGTTTTAAAGACTATGCTGCACAAACAGTGACTGTGGGACAGCTGGCACAAGCTTGTTGTAGTGTTGATGCACATATGTATGGGATAACAAGTATGTGTACATTAGAGTTAGAATATTTGGAGTGAGATTTAGCTTTATTGCTCACATCAGTGAGTATACGCTTGTGTGTATCTCTAGAAGCTCATAGTTAATTTGAATTGCTCATTACTTCCAATATAGTGAATAATAAACTAACCCTAAACATGCTTAAAATCCTTGATTACATGGACAATAATTTAGGTGACACACAAGAGGGTGAAAGGAAAGAACAATATGTGTTTGTGCTGTTGGCCACTGGTTTCAAAAGCTGAGAAAGAGAATTGTATATGTCACACACACCTCTGCATTAAGAAATGACCATCTGCTGTCAGTGACCAGTGTCCACTGCAGCAGGTCACGTTTGGATGTGTCAAACGATGGTACTTTCCTGGCAGATGTGTCGTCAGAATCAGTTTCCAGTCTAGCTGCAGATTTCAACCACAGACCGGCCTCAACTCTCCAGCTCTCTTCTCGGAGGCAGAAGAGTGAGGATGGCTGCTGCTCACGGAGCTGACATTACAGGCCAGACTGTTGCTGTCCACTTCATTTGGATCAGAATCACTGTTCACTGCACGGCATTAATGAAGGGCTTGTTATTTGGGAGAACACACAGTGATATACTGTGCAGTGGGGAAACAGAAACTCAGCACCCCCTGGTGTCAAGATTGAAGCCCATATCCCCAGCGTTATCTGTCCTAAACACAAAAACACAATTAGACATTCACTGAAAGTCAATTAATAGTTGCATATCAAAGGTAGCCTACAAGAAGATATGGGAGCTTAGGTTAATTAAAACATAATTTAGCTCATTAGGAGAAAAGCTGTAAATGAGGCTTTTACTGGCTCAAATTCTTAGTGGCTGGAAAGAACATTTATGCCTTCCCGGGTTTAAACTGAATTATTTTTTCAGACCTGAGGTGTGACAGGCTAATGTTTTTAAAATATATGTACGTTTAAATCATAGAATACTGACACAACAACAGTACAGCCAGTCTCATGACACAATTGCACATGTCTATATTATGCTTTACTCGTAATCTCAGGTTTGCTGTCTCAGTACAGTAGACTGTTTAAAAAGGCAGTTGAAGACCCACTTGTTCAAACAAGCAATTGGTTAACCTTCTGTGCCAACATACACTTTTTTTATCTCCTGTTATTATGTTGTTATTGACTTTGGTATACTTCCATCATATTTTATGTGTGCTTTTGTATTATCTTGTTATCCTGCCACTAAAGCTTTGTGGCTGTTTTGTCTGTAAAAGGCGCTATATATTTATATAGCGCCTTTTACAGACAAAACATTTTACCTACTTACTTACTTATGTGTGTGTATATATGTATATATATTTATATATATATGTACATATATACATATACATATATGTATATATGTATATATATATATATATATATATATATGTATATACACACACACATATATGAATGATGGGGCTCCATGCTCTGTGATCTTTATGTACGCAATCAACAATAGCTATGATTCAGTTGTTTATGAAATTGTTCTTTATAAAGATAAAATAAAAATGAGGTTTTATTTAAAAACAAAGAAAAAAAATGTGTAAATAAAAATATACAAAGAGCTTTATACTGAAACTTATTCACCGGAAGTCCACGTGCTTACGCAGTCATGATGACTTAACACTTTCATAGTAGAACGGTTTAGCTCTAAATCAGAGTATTTGCATTGTCTTCGACGGTTAACACCACCCTGCACTGTTATTTGTGTAAACATGGATATATTTTTGAATATAATGTGACGAAACTGTAACACCAGTCAGAACACGAACGCTGACTCGTCGCCGTCCTTAAACCGTTTCTCCCGTTAGCTTAAATACCGGTCATGTGGGTCTTCGGCTACGGCTCTCTGATATGGAAAGTTGACTTTCCTTTCGAGGAGAAGAAAGTGGGCTACATTAAAGGCTTCAGTCGTCGGTTCTGGCAGGGAAGCACCGACCACCGTGGAGTACCGGGGAAAGTGAGTACACCTGCGCCTCAGTGTACCTGTTATTGCATGTTTTAAATGAGTTCTAGATACTTAAATATAAATCTGACGTTATAGTCAACATGCAGGAAGATTAGCTCTTCGCGGTTTAACCACATTGAGCAGTTTATTTTGATATAATTACTACAAATATTTCCGTCATTGTCGTTACTGACGATTTACAAAATGATATGGTAATATAACACATAATGCATTTTATTATTTTATTGCCAAGCAATAAGTAATATGTTTGCCCTTTATAAGATTGATAAATATAATAAGTACTTCCTGAGTAACTTGCCTCGTACTGATCGTGATTCATTCTCTTCAGCTCATCTTTCTTTATCTGTCTTTAATCTGTGGGTAGTTTTACAGTACAGTATTACTATTTCTACATGTTTTTCTTGAGTGATCTATTTGGCTGTCTGTGTTTTGCCTGTGTTTTTAAGTGATTATGTTCCTCTGTTTTTACAGCCTGGCCGTGTTGTAACACTGGTGGAGGATCCTGAGGTAGGACATTCATTCATTCATTCATTCATTCATTCATTTTCTACCGCTTTATCCTCCACATGAATCGTAAATTGATTTCCGAGAACACGATTGACGTTGGTGTAAACTTGATTAGAAATTAATCTTGTGATTATTTTCTTATAGTGTCTGCTCTTCTAGCACAAAGTGATTGGATGTGTTGTTTTGTATAGCGTTTAGCTCCAAAAATACCGTAAATATATTCAGTTTACAATTATATGAAACAAAGAGTTGCTACAACCAGTAAATTTTTCCTCGATAAATGTGTAGTAATTGATTATTAATTAATCATGTCAGATAATCAGACTGATGTATTATCTTAACATGGGTAGTTGTCTTTGTTTTGTTTTTTTTAAAGAATCAAATGAATAAATGAGCAGTGTTTATATATTTTGTGTCACTGCAGCCCATAGAGAAAAGCTGCAAATCTTCTTGCAGAAGTAAACAGCCATTTAATACAGGATTAAAACCAGTCTGACCAGACAGAGTATGAAGTAAAATAATTGAGTCACTGCGTTACAAGCAGGAATAACACAATTATTTTCACCTTCAGTTATTGTGATGATTAATTTCTTAATTAAATTATTGATTTTTAATATCATAGTAAAGAAATGCACAGTCAAGACATGATATACACTTCCTGGCCACTGGTTTATGTGAACCCTGATAAAATGTCAGGCGTAGTCTGCTGCTGTAGCCCATTTGCAACAAACATTTTCTTCCACAGAATTGCTGCTCACTGGATATTTTCTCTTTTTTGGACCATTCTCTGTAAACCCTAGAGACAGTTGTGCTTTAAAATCCCAGTAGATCAGCAGTTTCTGAAATACTCAGACCACCAACAATGGTGCCACATTGAAAAGCACTTGATTCACCTTTCTTCCTTCTATCTGATGCTCAGTTTGAACTTCAGCAGGTTTTTTTGAGCATGTCTTCATGCCTAAAGGTATTGATTGAGTTTCTGCCATGTGATTAGCTGATTAGATATTTGCATTTACCAGTAGTTGAACAGTTATACCTTAAGAAGTGCCTGTTGAGTGTATATACAGTACGTATATATACATATATACACACATGCACAGTGCATTTGGTCTTGGTTAGTGTGTCCTTGACTACAAATGATAGAGTTCTGTAAATAAACGACATTTTTCATATCTAATCAGATGTACAAGTTGTAGATAGTAAGATGTATACATTTTATCGCTAAATATTAACTGATATTAAACTTTTACATGTTTGTTTTTTTTACAGGCATGTGTTTGGGGTGTTGCCTATAAGCTGCCTACAGGCCAAGAGCAAGAAGTAAAGAACTACCTTGACCACCGAGAAAAAGGTGGTTACCAGGTCATCACAGTGACATTTCACCCCCGTCCACCTCTTGAAGCGCCCCCTGACCAGACGCTGCTCTACATCGGCTCTCAAGACAATCCGGACTACCTTGGTCCCGCCCCACTGGAGGAGATAGCCAAGCAGATCGTGAACTCTGCGGGTCAAAAAGTGGGCAAAATTCAGAATACCTTTTTCAGCTGGCTGATGCTGTGAGGACAGTTTTGCCTGAGGACTCAGACAATCACCTGTTTTCTCTGGAAGCTTTAGTGAGAAAAAGACTACAAAATGGGCAGAAACACACAATCAAACAATGACCAAACCAATCTGTTTTGATTAACGATATAGACAGCTGGATTGGGAAAATAATCTCAGGGTTTAAGATACACATGGGCCAAATGAGGATGTTTGTGGGGCTCAGAAAATATGTACACAGTCTTGTCTTCATACACTGTAAAGAAAATATGATAACACTGCAAGTAATGTAATAGCTTAAACTGAAAGATGTTTCAAAATGAGGCCCCCCATTCATAATATCTAATAAAGGTCAAATGTTCTACGTTTGGTATGTTTTTCATGCATTTAAAAACACTGCACTACTATTAATCTTTATTTACAAGAGGATACGCAAAATAGCAAGACTTTAAAGAAATAAGAAAGAGACATACAAGAATATAATCATGCTGTGATGTACTCAAGTGCACCTTGTTGATTCCAGACTGTTCTCACCTTGTCCCAGTATCTGTACCTTGCTGCCAGCATCGGCGATCAGCTACTTCTCATTCTGTCTGCACATGTCTCAGCACAGTGAACATATGAAAGTCAACCGCTGCATCAGAACAAAATCAACATGCTGGATAACAGTGGTGACAGGAATATCTGTCACACAAACTCACACACAGAAAGAAAGAAACATCAATATAAGCATATACCGTATATGATATATATATGTGTATATACATGTGCTTATATAGATATATATATGTATATACACACACACATATATATATATATATATATATATGCTGGGAGCTAGTTGTGGTGTTTGGTTTAGTTGGCAACAACAATTACGTTTGTCCCTGCAGCTTATCTAGTTTAACAGGTTTCCAGATGAAACTGAAGACTGATCTTTGTCATCACTGACTTGAAAGATTGTATACTGTGCTTATGAGTTGCGTATGGCGAGACAAAGGCATTCAATTTAATATACTTAACATGGGTTAGCTCAAGGCACTTTATAAAGTATGAGAGAAAAAAACTCTGGTTGGGGTAGGAGAGAGGAGAGAAAGGAGAGTGGAGAATGGAGAATAATAATAACACTTATCATCATCATCATCTTTCCAGGGTGTGACGTCCATCTTGCACATGCCACACTGGGGCAGAAACAACAGGGTGTATTCTTCTGGAGTTCATCCCTGCATTCTTATTTACACGTCAAACCTCTTTTTGTATAAACAAACTAAAGAAACGTGTCATCTGTTTGAGCTTTCTGTGTGTGTGTGTGTGGAACACACATCGGCAACATACAACCCTGGGGCCCGATCTGGCCGGTAAAACAGTCCTCTGGGGTTACCTCAAGTTAGCTCAATCAACCTTGTGATAGCTGTAGTGATAGAACAGGAGCTTAGATGAGAAAACAACCTCAGAAGCAGAAAAGTTGCCTTGGAGTGAAAGTCTGATGAGGTGAAAGTGTGCTATATAGACCAAACATTTCAGTTTTGCACCTTCACATTTTTGGCATTTAACGAGTGGAACACAGTCAGACTTTTATGTTGAAGTAGTCACAGGAAAGGAAATCTATCAGTGAGGTTACAAAAAATATTAAGATGGGTTTAATGATTATTATTTCTTTAAAACTATTTATTTGTGGCCCTTCACTTGCTTCATTTATGTCAGTGTGGCCCTCTGGAAACAACTACTGTGTGTGATGTGAATGTGTATATGGACTGCATGTATCGTACATGATCAGTCGACTCCAGCAAACACACAGCAACACACGCCACACTCATTGCTCTTCTTTAAATGAAATACGTGTCACTTTACCAATGATGCAGTGAATTTATTCAATTTTCAGTGCTGAGCTACTGTATAATACAACACAGTCGCGCGTGTAGGTACTTGGTACACCGGCACAGCATATGATAGATTTTGTCATTTTGTCTTATTCAAGTACGCTTATAAATGTTACATACATTTATATCAATTACACCATTTATTACACATATTTTATATGGTAATACTGTCGTATTACAAACGCCATCACATTGCCAGTGTTGGATTACATCATAACTGAATAAATACCATTACATTTTGCAGTATCTAGTACTGTTAGTGTAAGCTTTTAGAAAGTAAGTACATATGTTTATATCATAAACACATTTTATTCTTATAGTTGGTGAAATACCAGACAGTTTTACACTTTTTACGTGTCATTTAAAGCTGCAGTAGGCAGAGTCACTGGGAAAATAGCTTCTTGTTGAGTTTGCTGCTCTTTGTCCTGATGCACTTGTACCTGATTTCAACACATATTTTATTGCCTTTAGTGCCAGACTCTCTTTAATACTCTTTCATTCTTGTATTTTTTTTGCAGCATACACAATGTTTGTTGGTAAATCCAGCACCAGAAATGGCCTGTATGCAGAGTAGATGAAGAGGAATGTACTGTATAGCCAGGAGTGTCATCTCTCTTGATTGGTCAAATTCCCCTGTAACACACTGAACTTCTCTGTGATCTAATCTCGAAAGCAGCCTGTGATGGGATTTGGAAGATTTGACCTGAACATGGCTGAAAATATTCTGCAAAAGTAACATAAAAGCTATTCTAAATGGTGGTTATTTTCTAAGTACAGTGGCCACCTTTGGGGCGGTTGAACTGCTTGATGAGACGGAACAAACACCAAAAAGTCTAACATTTGAGACACTTTTGCCCAGAGCTAAATTTCTGCTGGGTTTTTGCTGAAGGCCAACCATGTCACATGAAGAAGTTGAAGCAGAGCTCTGTGCCGCCGTAACATTATCATGCATTATTCTACCAGGCTTCACAGAGAGCTCCAGTTTCCCCAGTGTTTCAGGGTATAATTATTTTTCCATGCCGCTGGTCAGTCGGTCTGTAAAGGGACGCGGCGGGGGCGAGGCAGCTGTCTGTCTACGCGTAGTAGCAGGGTGACACCAGCAGGTCCGTGAGCACCAGCAGCTGATCATCAGTGAAGCTTTGACGATGCTCCTGCCAGTTATCGTGGTGAGTGCGTCTGAACTCCGACAGAGTCTTTTTCACCGTTATCTGCAAACAGCAACATAATCGTAACATAGAATCAGAAGATCCAGAATGATTATTTAACATTTATTTAACCAATGTTTATTTCATTTAAATTCAAATATAATTCATTGTTCAGGCACATCTTCAGCTCTAACCAAACTCACATTAAACTACCAAAACATGTACGGTTCAGTAATAATCATCCAATAATATGATTACATAAAATTGTAGTAATTCTTAACTATGTTTACATTATGCTGTACATGTAATTGAACAGCAGATTGAGTAGAAAAACTGTTCTTCAGAGCTTCAACAATATTCATAAATCACTGACAAAAACATTTATTATTGCGAAGTGGAAATACGAAAATACTAATTAAATAATTCACTTTGGCTTCTTGAACAGGCTAACATGAACAAATCTAAGTTTAAGAGCCATTTCAAATAAACCAAGGTTTTATTGAGTCATAAACCAATGTTGAATCTTAGATCCAGTAAAAAATGCAATTATAAAAAAAAGTCTTAGTCCTTCAACTCGTACAATTGGTTTTTATCAGCCAACTCCAACGAGCAGGAGGGAAAGAAACTAGTTTGCCACTGTGCAACTGAAGATATTTGGGTCCTGAAAAAGCATAATGCAGCATATAATTATTTTTCATGACATTAATTTTGGTTTCAGTATAGATATTTTTAAACCACTTCAAATACGAATTCAAGCCTATTGAGTGAAATTATCCCTGAAGAATACACAACTGAGCAGAGCTTGTTTGCTTATGGAAAATAATTTTCCATCTTGCAGAGTAAATGCACATTTACCAACTTGTTTGTTTATCACAATTAGGACATTTCCATTAAGCCCCGCAGTAAACTCCTGCAATAAGGAGGATGTTGATAGTTCTTTGTCTTGCTTCATTTGTTTTGAGGACCAGGGAAAAAAAAGTTAAGAGCACATAACAGCTCTTGCAAACAGCCTCTATCTATTCTTAGAATGAGAACTACCATCAAGTTTAATGGTGGAACTTGAATATGGCTGAATATACGTAATTGGTTCCTCTTTTAAGCAGTAAATCTGGACATCCACAGTGTGAAATGCAGTGTACAATCCAGCAGCATCTGACAATCTTTCCTGTAGTTGTGTCATTTGCTGACAATAATTAAAAACTGATGAGGTCATCATAATTCATTGATGTTAAAACGCCTGATGTAACAATTTAAATACACAACGTAGAAATTATTCAAAGAGTTTGGAGTGAAAAGTTGGTGTGGTTCAACAAGGACATGAAAACAGGGCATTAAACTCATGATTGCCATGACCGAGGACGTAATCATGACTTAAACATGACAGTGTTGTGACGACCCTGTCTAGTTTGCTAGCTGTGTTGTTGGAAAGGATACTGGTTCTGTGTTTTCCTTTAAAGGCACATGTGTCAAGCTCAAGGCCTGTGGGCCACATCCGGTCCACAATACAATTGTGTTCGGCCCTCGAGATAATAGACGCACTTCTACAATTTTCGCCATTTTTAGATGCCGTTTAAAGTAAAATCTTGGGTGCAAAGATGTTGTATTTAGTATTTTGGTAGGCGTTTTTGCTTGTCATTCCCCCTAAAAGCCAAGTGCACCTGTGCATTGATATTTAAATGGAAATGCAGGAAACCTGAATAAGTGAATGATTCTCTGCTGAGGAGATGGATCTGCTCGAGTGCGAGGAGACGGTGCAAAATAAAAAATTAGAGATGGAAATCTGTGTTTATATAAAGACAGGTTTGAGGAACTTTAAATAAACGTGCCACAGGCAGATGTGAAGATAAGGACAAATGCTAGAAGTTGATGGTGACACATGAATGGTAAATCCCTGTATGTATTATAGCACTTTTCTTCTTGATGACCACTCAAAGCTATTTTAAACTGCAGTTTTTGCCGTTCACCCATTCACTCACACTTTCATACAGCACATCTATGTGCATTTTTCTATCACTCATCTTTCATACCCATTCACACAAAGCCATCAGGAGCAACGTGGGGTTATGTGTCTTTCCCAAAGACACATCGCTATGTAGACTAGAGGAGCCAGGAATCAAACCCACAACCTTCAAGTTGAAAGACAACTGGCTCTACCACTGAGCTAGTGTCGGCACTTATGTGTGATACATTTAGCTTGTTGGTATTTAAATTCTTAGCTGAATCAGCAGTATAACATTTTACTCATGAGGAGAGGAAGAGACAGATGTACAGTAGCAGGATGTGCACATGTGTCTTTGCACTTGTATGCACCCTGTGCTGATGAGAATGTGGTCCTTGACTGGTGGACCCTCTGCCTCCATGTCTACTGATCTCCTGTCCCAGCAACTGCACAGGGTAAGGAATTGCAGAGTGTATGTGGAGTGTGAACTCACATTTATGTGGCACTTCTAATGTGCCGCATAAATACACCTAAAAATACTGTGCTTTGTGTCGTTTTGCATCAGTGTCTTAGCTTTAAACGTCTAGTAAATATTGAGTACAACTAATGATTGTCTAAGATACATGTGACTAGAGGCCCATGTGTGCTGTTCTACTGTAATAGAGCAGAGGAAATCAGTTGTGACAGATGGAAATTGCGTTGCTAAATTGCAGTATTACAGCATTTTTATAATTTATGTTCTTTTGAGAATACTCCAACTGATGTGTATATAACTTTGTATATAACACCCCCACTTCCATGGGTAAATTAATTAATCAGTTAATTTTATTTTATGAACAAACTGTCCATTGTGTCCACTAATTTATCTTCACCTGACACATCTTTAATTTCAAAGTTGATCTCTGATTTTATATTATTTGACCACTGTCACAACTTTAAATTACCATCCCTTCATCACTAGCGCTCTCACTCTCACACACCTGGTCCTGCTTGGCAGCAGCATGTGTTGCTTTTGTTTGTTGTATTATTTTCCCTCACTTAACACCAGCCAGACACCATGAACACACATCCACACTTTCCACAGCTAATTCACTGACTTTAGTTCATTATTTTATTTTGAGAAATAAATGTTAAATATTCTTCTAATGCCATCCATTGTGTCCCTGCAGTGTTTGTCATGGCCTTTGAGCCAGGTCATGACAGTGTTCAAAGAAAGCAATTAAATGAGACTTCAGGAGGAAGAGGAACAAGGTGCCTCCAGCCTAACAACCAACACTGCTTTAGACTGGATTAGTTCATGTCCTTTGTTACTCTGCAGAAAAGCCTCCTGCTACTTCTACCATTTTACACAGCATTCAAACAACTATGATTTGCAGTAACCTTTGTAACAAAGGATAATTCATCTACACAAATATATTTTCAACTGATTACTAATGTATTTTTTTTCTTGCACTTTACTACAAGAGCACTAAATTATCATCATCGGTGTATTATTCAGACTCTGCACTATGTATGTCTTCTTCATGCTTGATGTGAGGCCGAACTCACAATTTTCTCCTCAGTTGGACAATGAAATTATATTCTTTTAGCTTATTCTGTTGAGCTAGATATTTGTGTGTGTGTGTGTAAGTGTGTAAGTGTGTAAATGCGTGTGTGTGTGTTTCTGTACCTCTATAGGCTGTGGGTCGTTGAGGTGGTCACTGAGGTCCATCAGTATCTGAGGCATCCAGTCTGGGACGTCATAGGGGCTCGACAGGATGCACGCACTGAGGCCGAGCACGCCGGCATGGCGCCGCACTAAGTCTGCACAGGCAAGCATGCGCGCACACACACACACACACACACACACATTTATGTACCCGTCACAATCAAACAGTGAAGCAATCACAATAATACTTGCCCTATTACCCTTTCTTATCCTAGGGGAATTGTAAGCCTTGAAATTATTAGACCTATTTTAACTGGCCATTTGTGGTGTGTGCGTGTGTGTGTATACCTATGGAGGCCAACTCTCCTCTGGCCTTGGGGAGTCGAGTCTGACTCAGCGTCTGGAGCTGCGTCTGCAGACTGAAGTCCAGGGGGAAGAAGTGGCACTGCAGTAAACCACTGAGGGTGGTGGCTGCCATGTCCCTCACCTAAAAGGAAAGGAATGGAAGGGGCAGTGAGAGAGGGAGAAATTGTCTGAATTTAAAAAGAGAGACCTGTGAAGATCAGAACTGACAAATAGAGGATGTGGTGAAAAGTGTGAGGTAGTTTGAGGGCAAAGAGTGCATACACAATTTATTAAAGGATGTGAGAGCAAGGAGATCGGGGGAAAGTGAGGTCCATGGGACAGAGAGGAGCAGACAGGGAGGTGGAGGAGGGATAGATGCTGAGTTGAGCTGAGGTAAAATTCACTTGCAGAACATCGCTGCCTTCCTGCATCACTTTGCATAAATTATGAATAAGCACTGAGTGACGGTTGATGCATTGGAACAGACACTGATACAAAGACAACACACTCACCAGCTGCTCACTTACAAAGTTTACAAAATACTACAACATTTTTTCCAATACATATTTGTAATATAGACCTCTTGTTTAAAGGCCCAGAGCCACACACTGTACATCCAGATCAATAGAAAAATAGAAGTTTTTAAAAGCACGGACACAAGGGAGACATTGATTGTACTAAGATGATATCAAAGAGTACTTTTTTTTATTGAATTCAATATAGCAACAGTTAGCCAAGATGGACCATCATCAATATGTTGTGTAAATGTATATTTTGAAGATTAGATTGAGCTTTAGGATTACTTGAATTACATTTAGCTAAAAAAAAACCTGTGCAAAGCAGGCATGGTGCAAAGTTCCTGCAAGCAGAGATGAAGAGAAATGCAACCAAACAGGGAAATGAATCATGAGGCGAGCAGTGAAGCAGAGGGTTATTTTTAAGCAATAACCGTGAATAGAGAGGAAAGATTAAGATTTAGTGAGGAGAGACTAGAGGACAATAAGTGACCATTTATAATCCTGTGACAATTATTTCTTACGTGGGGCAATGGCTGTATTAAACTACTGTTTGCTGCCTTTTTTTGTGTGCAGACTTTACCTCGAGCTGTTCGTCAAGCAACAGCTGCGTCACCAGCTTTTGGATGCGGAGAACCTCAGCAGGCACACTGAGCAGCGTAAACAAGTTGTAGAAAACCATGATCTGGAGGTAGGTCAGTACTGAGAAGCGTGCATGCCATGACCTGCAGGCTGTCATCTTTGAGAAAGAGAAACAGAGATGGGTGAGGTGTATGCAGTGAGTCCCTTGACCCTCAAAAGATGATATTTTTATGTTTCCAGCACAAACAAAATACTGTAATATGCCATCATGTTGTACGCAAAAGATGCATCCATTGTGTGCACAAGTTTGTGTTTTGTTAGGACTATTTAAAAAAAAAAAGTGCATTGTGCAAGTCAGAGTATAATAAAAAGCCACCAGGGGGCGACACTGCTGGTCGCAAAAAGAAGTCAGCCTACTTTTCACTTGATTTATCACAGCAGTAAGCATTTTCCTAGTTTCTTTAATAGAACATGATGTCAGTTTTATAAATAATGTTCCCATTTAGAGGAAAATAGACTCTTAAATAGCAGCACATATGAATGGACCCCAGCGTGATTGACGGCTAGTATCGTCTAACAATAACACACAGCACAGAAGTTGGCTAAACATGAGCATAAACATGCTCGCAGTGACGATGCAAACAAATAGGTTTGCATGGTCATAAAACCAAGTACGAGACAAATTTGCATAATGATGTGATGAGATGAAAAGCCAGAGCATCATTGAGGCTTTTACAATTCATCATGGCCATCTGTACCAAGTTTCATTGCAATCCATCCAGCTTTTGAGACTAAAAGCTGCAAATCTCTTTCGACTAGAGGAAAAAGTCAGGGAAGACTTAGATCTTAAGCTTCATCCTCCAAGAATCGTGAATGTTCGTTCTCAACCATTCAATAGTTGTGATATTTCTGGACCAAACTGTCTGGCATTACCAGCTGTAGAGCTGTGGCACTAGGAGGTAAAAATAAACAGGGGAACGTCCTCTATACATCCATGATCCTTCACAGTACATGCTCTGATGCGTAGGTGTATATAGATATTTTTAAGTACTGTTGAAATGGTCTCAAACCATAAAGGAAAAGAATTAGGACTCATATTAGATTAGCTATACGGGATCCCCTAGTGCTCTTTCTCACAGATGGCAGTAGCTTCACAGAAGACAGGATTTCTCAAAAGAACCAAATTAATCTGGCAACTCGTTGCATACATTAACATGCGGATTGATGGTTTCCCAAGAAACATCAGTTGGTTCCGTGCCTGCCAAACAAGCAGTCACCAGAAAATTACTGTGAGCTAAAGAAGCATCAGAAGAAATGAGCACACTTTTAAAAGAATAGCCTGACATTATGAAACACTGTCTGCAGCTTTGTATCCAGCTCATATTGTACATGAGACTTGGCCCTTTGTGCAGCAGAGCATTTTGACAGGTCACAGTGGGAAAATCTCAGGTGTAAATAATCAAATGAATGAGTTCCAGTTAGCTTCCTCATTTTCAGGGTGACATGCTGGTCCACCAACGTCACACTGTTCTGCCTTACATAAAGTGAACAAAGCCATTGTTAATGTGTTCAGTAACACCTGAATGGCTGCTGTGCAAAGAGCCCATTGCATTGATATTCTCATTTGAACACACAGTATGTGATTTTTGTCAATTAAAACCATCCCAAAAATGTTGATGATGTCAGAAAGAAGTGAGGAATCATGGGATTTGTTGTCTTGATGTCTCCTTTGGTGTCTCCGGAGCTGATGACGTCATTAAAAAGTGACCAAAATCTTTGGAGACGTTCTGGTTATGTATGTATAATACTCAACAAAACAAATAACAATAGACTAATCGTTTTAAAATATTTCACTGCCTAAAATGTCAACCTATTTCTTCAAATAACTTGAACACAACATGGCATCTTGTTTCAAGGTGAAACAAAGGGGAAAAAAACAAAAACGCAATGCAATGCTTTCTCATCCTGGCTACCATCAAATGTGAGGCAGTGGCCGTAAAGGTAAGCTATAGTGACAGCATTTCAGAACAGAAATTCCTCCAGAGAGGGGGGTGGTAGGTGAAAAAAAACAAAACATAAGCACCACAAAGTAAAAAACATAAAATTAAAATAGCACAGGTTGTTTTTAGTCTAACAACACCTTGGGCAGCATTAGACTCGGAACACTGACAGCAGGCAGGTGGGCCAGTGTGTGTGTGTGTGTGTGTGTGTGTGTGTGCATTAATGTGTGTGTGCATATTACCCCTTCCAGTGCTGCCAGAACCAGAGGGATGTGCTCAGGATACAGCAGGCCCTGGGACATGAGAGAGAGACACGTGCGCGCATCCTGCTTCATCTCATCATAGCTCTCATCAATCTCCACCGGGGCAATCTGCAGGGAGAGAGAAAGGGTGAGAGAGATGGAGAGAGGTAGGAAAGACACAGCTACGCACTTTGAGTAAATGAAGAGAGAAATTGAGTTTAATGGGCAAGTAAGATTGAGTGGGTATTAATGCTGTGCTGGAACCTGTGTGTCTATGTGTGTGTATACTGCGTGTGTGTGTGTGTGAGAGAGAGTGGGTGGGTTGTTACCTTGAAGAGAAGGGGCAGGAGCTGTAGTTGCTGCTCAACAGGAGTAGTAAAAGTTCGTCCCGCGCTCGCCATCAACCATTTCAACACTGCATACGTGCGCGCGCACACACACACACACACACACACACACACACACACACACACACAGAAGGGAGATTTTGGATTGCTGCCAAGTAATAAAAACAACAGACTTGGTGCTGTGACCTTTCTGCATTACTCAGATAATAAAACACAATCTATCATGATTTAGTATCTAATGATTTGGATAATTTCATAACCTGATATTTATCTGTATCAAGGAGATTAGAGTAATAACAGAAGACGACGGAGCAACAAAGCACGAATGTTAATATACACAATGACATCTAAATTCCCTCCTTAGCGAGAGAGTAAATATAAAACGATAAATATCTAAGTCTTAAATGTAATACATCTGCCTACAAGCAAACATAATTTTTTAGTTTCACACCCTTTAAAAACCCTTTTTTAGTCTACTTTCTGTTAGATTTTTTACGATGACATTTGTTTTCCTAAACTAGTCATAAAATTGATATATACATTAAAATGACTCCAATATAAACATACTGTGTTAGAATTTTTGATTATTTTTAGTTTACGAGTCACAGCATGCTACTAAAGGCTGATTCCCTAAATGATTATGTCAATAGCACATATCTGCAGTGGTATTTCAGCCATGCAGATCATCACACAAACACATTGGAAGTGCTGAAAACACCCATGTTTGAAATTTCTCTCACCTCTTTTAAAGAGACGTTGCTCTTGTATTTGGATAATCTAGTTTCTTATCTGCTGTAAACACCAACAGATAACAACATAACACAACAAATACTAATTGTTTTTATTTAAAAACTGTCCCTTTTCATTGTTTATAAATGAAGGATTGTTATTTTAGTGCACATGTGCCTGGTACTGCACTACCTGCAGACATGTTAACACTAGAGAAGTATTAAAGGTGAACACCTTTCCATTTCTACCTCAAAGGCTTGAATGCACACTCTTGAAATTTCTCATGACCTACACTTACTCTTCACACTGAAAGAGTGCAATCAATACAGTGTCACAGCTTTTAATTTCTTTCATTTGGCTTCAGTGTGTCTGTGTATTTCACCAAGAACAACCTGTCCATGTGCGGACTTTAACAGTAAATATTCTGTCCCCACAGTCACCATCTATCCTCTGGCCCACGCTCATTCATCCACCGCACAGTTTACATGCTCGCATCCACATTCTGACCCGTCTTGAGCAATTTGACAGCCTGAGTGCGCTCGTCCATCTCCTGGGTGTTCTCCTCGTGGACGTGGTTGTGGATCTCCGGCTCCAACGTAAGCGGCTTGAGCCGCTCCAGGACCCAAGTGACAAACTCTGCCACGTGAGGGGAGGAGGTGGACTGGGTGTGGGGCAGAGCCACGTCAATCATGAAGATATAGGTCAGGACACTGGAGAGAGAGGACGAGAAGCAGAGGGAAAGGTGAGGAAAATTGAAACAAAAGGGGGAAGATACACAGAAGAGGGGCCAAAAAGGACTCACAAATATACAGTACTGTGCAAAAGTCTCAGGGCACCACCAGCTTTGTTCTATTTATGTCTGTCAAATTCTGTGATCATTGACATTAGGATTGGAGCGATGTGACTTACAGTGGGTCTTACATAGTAGCAAGCTGTCAATGACTTTAACTCATACAACATGTGTTTGTAAGTATGTATGTTAAGTATAAGTGTAGGTCACACTAAATACTTGACACTTGAAGCAGTTTTTTCGATGAAAAATGTGTTATTTTAAAACTACTTACATGTTTTCTGATATGTTCCAGTGAAGTGATTGAGAAATAATTATACTGTATAGTCACTGTAGCAGTGCTAAAATACTTTTGCACAGTCCTGTATAATATGAGGTATAACAGATGAAGACATTTAGATAAATAAAGAGGTTTAAAATTGAACAACTCAAAGAACACACACAACGTAACACAAATAGCCTGACTAAACTATTTAAACTCTATTACATAATCCATATGAGATCATTTGGTACCTGCCGATACGTTCCCTGACATTTTTATACACCTGGGTGATTCTGGGCTCCAGGTAAACCAACAGCCTGTGCAGCAGTTCAGAAACTCTCCACTGCTGCTGGGCGAGAGCTCCCTGAAGCACATACAGCAAACTGACAGAGCAAAAGAGAGACAGGGAAAGGGAGAAGAGGGAGGCATCTGTGTTACTGCAGCACTTTTGTTCACCATGTGTCAGCTCAGGTCACTACAGCAGCTTCAAATCTAAAAACCGCTGGAATGCTCTGGATGACACAAACACACACTGTGCACATACTTATTTACCTGGCATCCCTGAATGAGCTGCCCTCTCCACTGAGTGGACTCTCCATCAGCAGCTCAAAGAGCCAGTGCAGTTTCCTAGGGTCTCTGCTCTCCTATTGAACAGCAGTAAAAACAAAATGAGCTCATTTGTTGAACTGTTGTTTCACTTTGCAGCCTGTTTTTGTACGCTGAGGTGCTGTATACTCAAAAGCCTGCACTTTAATTTCAACTGGAAACAGAGAAACTAATCATTGCAACATGCCACTAGAAGATAACTGTCACAATAGAGATGTGACAGGATCAGGGGAAGGTTTGGCAGGTATATGTAATTTTTACATCTGAATTTAGAATATGCTCTTATTAAATTCAAATGAATAAATGCCATTATGTATTTAATTATATAGGATTAATCTTCTGTGGTTAACTGTGGGCGCCTGGACTTGCTTCAGCTAAATTGAAGACGTTTCACCTCTCATCTAAGAGGCTTCTTCAGTTGTGACTAACTGGTGGAAAAATCAGGTATTTAGCCTCTGAGGCTGAGACCTGTCAAGAGAGTTGTTAAGTTGAACAATGCAGATCGTTCACTCGGTCTCAGGTTGTTCGTTTCACCAGAGTCAAGGTGTGAAAGGGGGTCGTTAAGGATATAGGATTAACCATTAACCAAGAATGAGAACCATAAATGTTTGTAGATATGTTCCCATAGTCCCATAGTTCTATTTCCTTTGTCACATAATTACGTCAGTCTGCACCAAAATGGTGGACCAACAACCAGAGTGACTTTGCTCTGGTGTGTTTGTGCTTCTTCCAAATCTTATTTTCATATATGTATTGAAAAAGAAACAGATACATTCCCAGATTTCTCTGATGAGCCCGACACTGAACGAAACACATATGGAGTGTTTCGTTGTTGCTGATGTGCTTGTGAGCAACTCACACATGCAGTGGCGATACAAGTGCCCCAGTCTGTGTACGTTTCCACTGTGATGTTGGTCAACGCTGTTCTGATCAAAGGACACAAAAGCTGCCATAAGCTCTCCACCTGAAAACACACGCACAATAATGAAAAGTTTTATTAATATTGACTTTTCTTATCAAAAAGAGCAGAGTGTATTCGTCGCTCTGTGTGTCTGTATGTGTGTGTGTGTTTGTATGTGTATCTGTTACCTCTTTAGGACCTCAACACTGACTTTGTCAGGACCAGTAGTCCTCATGGAGAACTAAACCTGGTCCTAATGAGGCAGAACCTCATTTCTGAGGAAATGGTTAAGTTTAGGGCTAAGATTTTAATCGGGGTTAATTAAAGATAGGGTTTAGCATTAACTGGTTAAGGTTAAGGAATAATGTCCAAATGAATGCAAGTCAGTGCAGTGTCCTGAGAAGAATAGCTGCATAAACCTTTGTGTGTGTGTTTGCAAATGTCCAGTACCTTGCTGAAACTCCAAAGTTTGCTGCCTCTGATTAGTCCTGCAGTAATCTCACACACACAGCGCTGCGAGCTCTCATGGGGGTTGCTGGCAAGCTGCTCAAGGTGAGGCCATAGTAGCGGCAGGAACACGTCGCCATAGTTACGAAACAGCCCCTGTCAATCAAACGTAAGCATGAATGTTCGCTTGATGCAGAAAAAAACCAAGGCCTTTTTTACAAAAAAAAAACACAAAGAAAGACAGATTATAGTCATTTCTTTGACGCAAGAGAACTGTCAGCTGACTGAGCGAGAATGATGAATCACAGCAGTAGATGACACAAATTCCAGCTATGTGGAGTTCAATTCAGCTTTGGCTAGTGAGGGTATGCTGTGTCACTTCTTTATAAAAAGGTTTGTCAGATCGATTGAGGATGAGAATTTAAATTGCACCTTGAAGAGACAGAATCGTCGCGGGTTGAAGCTGTCTTTTCCTTTCCGGTCCTCCAGTGAGAGAAACCCAATAAGCTGGTCAATAAACTCCGGGTCTGAGAAATATTCAAAGACGATCTTTTCACCCTGAGTGACACAAAAACACACACAAGATGTAATAATAGTAATACTGGGTGAGTCATTTTGTGTGTGGCACCGAATGAGCTTGCACCTCACTCATCATCTCATACGGCAGGTCATCGTTCGGCTCCTCAGAAGCTGCATAGATCATCATTTCTCTGCGAGGAGCGGGAGACAAAGAAAAGGCTGCGGTGATTTATAGATAACAATGCACCGGAAAAATATGGATGGACACATACTGTCTTCAAATAGGCGGCAAGGATAAATGAATGATTAAAAAGTCAGTTAGTCAGCAAACCATCCGCATACCAAGACAGCCAGCCAGCTCTCCACCTATACATCAATGCTTCTATCTAGGCCAGGCAGTAAGTCGTTCAGTCAACCTTATCTAGGCCAGGCCGTGACAGGAAGTCAGTTCAACATGCCGCTAGTTATTCTGCCCCTCGGATCAGTCATCCAGCAAATAGTCAGACATAAAGTTAGCCACAAAGCCACCAAGATAAGAATCAAATCAACAAGACAGTTAAGTCAATCAGCTATTAAGCTCCATCCAACTAAAGCTGTTAATCAGCCTTCCAGCTTCTAAATCCACCGGCTAAACCCTCAGTCATTCTCTTTACCTTGGCCATGAGTAGTAGCCCCAGTGCGTTTTTTCCACATAGTACTGAGAGTCCCACTGTTCCTGGGTGAGAGGCAGATTGTTGCTGTCGTATTGCAGCCATTGATTCCCCTCACGGTCGCCTACATACACACCCTCTGGATCCTGTACGCCGCCTACAAAAACACAGAAACACGTGTAAACATGTAACAGGTTTTATTACCAGGTATGGGTGTGTTTGTGGTACCCACTCTCAGAAAGTTTGTTTTCTTAATTCAAGGTATTACCAAATACCAATTGTTGTTGTGTTGATGATGATGAATTATAGGATTAAAATTATAACTGGTACTACAGTGGTGGCTAAATTGTGACAAGGAATAAATAAACAACAACTAAAAGCCATGGACGTACGTGTATATATACACTTACCAGCCATTTTATAAGGTACACCTGTTCAACACCTACATTTTAAGCCTAAGCTTAAGCTTTAAGCTTGAGCTGGTGAAGTTCAAACTGAGCACCAGAACAGGAAAGAGAAGTGACTTTGGAAGTGGCTTGTTTGTTGGTGCCAGACAGGCGGGTCTGAGTATTTTAGAAACTGCTGATCTTCTGAGATTTCCATGCACAACCTTTTCTAAGGTTTACAGAGAAATGTCAGAAAAAGGGAAAAATCTCCAGTAAGCAGCAGTTCTCTGTGTGAAAATGCCTTGTTGATGCCAGAGGTCAAAGGAGAATGTCAAGACTGGTTCGAAATAATAGAAAAGCAACAGTAACTCTAATAAAAAGCAGCAGAAGACCACAATGAGTGTCACTCCTGTCACTTTTTTGAAGTCAGTTGTACTTAATTAAGTGGCCAGTAATTTAATATGTATGTGTGCATAGTATACTGACTAATATCCGCTGGCTTCACTGCCACTTTATTTCTCGGTCGTTTCAGCTGTTTGAGGATCCCGGCCACTGCTGAGATCGCCACCTGAGAGAGAACAGAAGGAGAACATGCGTGAGTGAAACAATATATGATGAAAGATGATGGCTACTCATCTTTCTTATCTTAAATGTCCTTGTGGATGTTTAGATTCCATAGGCACCATTTTAATCCATATACAGTTAGCACAATAGAAATATTGCAGCGGTTGCTGTCCAAACCAAAACTACTGTGCGCATTAGAAGTGCTGTCTCTATCTTTGTCCTAATTCTCATGAGGAGCTAGGATGTGCAAAGTTTTACAGTATTTTTGGAAACCTTTTTTTTTTTCACTGTAGTATTTTGCTGCTTCGATTACTTATACTACATACTGTCTCAAGGTCTCTAAGTGTGTTAAAAAAAACCCTCACTTTCATTTTGCGGCCTGTGAGCAGACAGCATGACATTAAGTTTCTCTTAAGTGTAAATTTGTAAGTGAATGGAAATTTCAACTCCTGCTGTGTCCAAAATCAGCATGACACACAGATACTGATAATTTCCTCATCCGGCTGAAAGATGGGATGCATAACATTAAAAAAACATGGCACAGAGATAGACACTGGTTGGTCAGAATTTAAAAGTCCTCTTCTCTCTGTCTTTAGGACCTTACAAAGCTCTGCTGACAAAAAGTTAAGTCTGCAGTCTATGTATGAGGATTGATGTACACTGCACGTTGCATTAAACAAAAAATAACCAAACAAAGACAAAGGTAGAGATTCACACACACACAAACACACACACACACTGTGGACCTTGCGTATGCTGATGGAGTCATGTACGAGGCTCTGTGTGAAAAAGAGGACAGCATCAGGTGGCAGAGGGTGATCATCTCTCAGCAAGAGGGACAGAAAGTCTGTGGCCATGTGCTCAAACTTCCAGGGCCTAAAACACAAAACAGACACTTGTACATGATGAGGCTAATGTCAGGAATAAAACAAATGGTGGTGAAAATGTACTGTCATACATCTTTCCAACATATTTTGCTACACTTGCTACTAGATGCCACAGGAAAAAATTGCGGTGCTTTTGCTAATACTATTGGGTGTTTTTATGTCTGTAATTTAAACACAATGTATGTAGATTCTGTCACTAGAGGTCTCACAATCAAAACAATAACATAAGGCTTAGTTAAAAGGAAGCAGTGAGGCATCATGGGAATTGTTAATATGCTGCTTTGGCAGCAAACAGCAATCAGTATTTGTGAACTATTAGTGACAAAACACAGAATAAAATGAATGAAAAAAACAAAAGACAACACACTGTACAATACTGTTTCCTTTCTGTGGTTTTCCCCAGAAGAAGATTAAATGAACCATTACATTGAATAAAAATATAGATATCTATCAATTTAAAAAGTGTTTCGGCTAAAGTAAGTTACTCTTCTTGTTTTTACATATTTGAATGCAGAAATGTTACATATTATGTCATTCATTCCTTTTAAGTAAAGAATCCTTCGTTTTCTACACATTTGCGTGGCATTGTAATGTTTAATACATATACTGCCGTGTAGAAAACTTACAGGTCTCTGTCCTCAAGGCAGGTCAAGAGATCATTGACCAGCTTCTCATATTTCCTGTAAATAAGAAAAATCTGTGTTAGTCGTGGTAAAAAGATGTACCGAGGCTACAAAGAACATATAAATTCTAGAATAGTCTCTAGCTTTTATAACCTTTAGAGAGACAGAGTGGGTGTTGAAACTGAATGAACAACTACCGTAATAACAATTCCTCTAACCCAGTTTTTATTTTTACCTTGCAGCGACTATGTTTCTGATTCGCTGACGCTGGAGCCCCTCGTTGAGGTCCGCGGTGGACGGTGCCTCTAAGCAAGACATTGGATTTCCAGACTTTGTGATTTGATTGGCGATTTCTACACATGTCTCAGATACCTAAAGAGGAAGTGCACACATTGAACCGGTAAGCAGTTAATAAAAAAAAAGATGAGGGGGGGAAAAGTCTTGTATGTTAACGGACACGTTGCTCACTGTGAAATAAATCCCGATGGTGTCGTGCTGCCGATTGATTCTGTCAATGATGTCATCAAGGAGTCGACTAATGGAGGGCTTTTCCAGGGTCATAGAGGGCGACAGACCGCAGAGGACCAGAGCAGGCCACACCTCCCCGACACAGTCCCAGTCCCTCACACTCGCAAGGCAAACACCACTATGCACTCCCAGCAGGCAGTACAGAGCACCCTGAGCCACAGAGTACAGTGATAGAATGAGATGACGCTGATATGAACACTGGTAGAGTTTGCAAAACAAAAGTTGCATACTGGGTCTGAATTAGGCCAAGATTCTGCACAGTCTGCAAATCTACCTGAAATGTCAGAAGGCTCTGACACAGTCCCATTTTCAAGACCCTTAAAATACATCAGCAAAATCTGGGCTGTAGTCCCACTTTAAATAATGTAACAGGTGTATCTTTGCAGCTTTGATAATCAACATCCAGACCCAAGAAGACGTTTGTTTTTAGGTGGCATTGGTGAAATATTTCACACAGTTTAAACCTGATTTCCTCATTTTAGACACAAGTTACATCATTCTGTGAGCTGGAGGTCAGTTTTCAAGCTCCTGGATGTATCCTTTTGATAAATCCTCCTCTGACAAGTCAAATTTGTCATTTCTTCCTCACAGCTTAGGTTTTGGATTCAGGCGAGTTTGACAAGCTCACTGGTGAGTAATACTTTTTGTTATATACATCTCCCATAACAGTAAAAGTACAGTTTGAAATTAAAAGCAATAACATCCTGAATCCAAAACAGCCGGCAGAGAAACAGTGGTGCTTTCCTATGTATATTTTAATATTAGAAAGGAATCACATATTACTTTGAGGACCAATACAGGTCCTCACATGTGTTTAGGAGAACATTTGCCAGCACTCATCTAAAATGAAATTTTCTTCTGGCTGGTAGCAGCTTCAAGAAACTTGAGGGATTCAATTTTAAAATCAAAATCCTGTTTGGTACCAATCACTTTTTCCTTTTGTAGAACAAGAATAGTCGTTTCCCTTTTACATGTGGAGCTTTTACATGAGCATTTGTGTGTGTTATAGCATTGCTTAGTTGAAAATTGCTGGTAAAAGCTAATTTTAAGTTTCTTTGTCATCAAATGTGTTGAAAATGAACATGGAAATAAGACATACAAAATAAATATTCAATAATGTTATAATGCAGAGCCAGGCCTAGGGCATACAGTTTTTGACTGATTTTAAATGTTATTATTATTGTTATTATTATTATTATTACAATGACCTGAAAAAGTGTGTGTGTGTGTATGTGTACAGTGCTTAAGAAAGAACAAGGAAAACAAGGAAACATCTTTCAAAAACTAAGCTGAAAATTGTATTATTTATTTGGCAAATAAACCTATTTATGCCGAAATTTGAGCCAGGGCACTGGTCTTCTCAGATTTTTGTGAGTAACTATAATTTGACAGATTAATTAAGAAATAATACTGTGTGGCTTTTTTTGTAAAACAATAATTCATGAAAACAATAATTATATTTTAGCATATAACATTAGCAATATAACTTTTGGTTAAAGAGCTTCTACATACTGGTGTATTAACCGTTACAGAAACATAAAACATGATTTTGATACTTACCAATGATGTTAATTTAGGCCAGCTATGGTGTTGGGTGGTGCACTAGTAAATATTTTAGCAATGTATATGTATGCTTGTGTCTGTATGCATGCGTGTGTTGTACCTTGAACTGCTGTTGTGTGCCAGTGGTGTGCTGTGGTGAGAGCAGTTGGACGATTCGGGGAATTAGGTCCCTGTAGGAGAAGCTATATGTTCCCAGAGCAGTAGTCAGCACATTCTGAGCCCGGCTACGTACCTGCACTCACACACACACACACAGATGTACATTTTCAATTAATTTTCATTATATCACAAGCTATTTACATACTTGTCATCAGGAAAAGGGGGGGGCAGCAGATGTTCTAACTGTCTTTTTCTCATTAACATAAATTAATGAATTTGTGTTTTGTCACTTGTACCTGGCTGTAAGTGCTGGTGGACAGCAGCAGCAGATCACAGAGCAGCTCCTGATGAACCACTTTATATTCACTGCCCTCAACCACCAGTGTCCTCATCTATTCACACAGAAACACAATTTCCAAATAGTCTAAAAACAGCAGGCTCTGCCTGAGAATGACACAGAGTTTATTTAATGTGCATGTGATCACAGCTGCATCTGTGACTCAGCGCCAAGTGAGTGTGTTGTCAAACTAACCTCATGCTGGAGTAAAACGCGGTCGATGAGTAGTGCTCTTATGTGCTGCTTTTTCCCATGAAGCTGCATGAGGGAAGGCAACATGCTTAAATCACTTAATAAGTGGCTAATTAACACTGACAACAAGCAGCAGCGTTGTGAGCCTTCCTGACTCACTCTGTTGTCCATGGACTTCTTGACAAGGGTGAAGCTTTTCCAGCGGGAGTCAAACTCTTTCTTGTGAGTGCCACGGAAAAACATGAGGTCACTTATGATCTGGAGACAGACAGATGGGGGATTTGAGACCTTTGCAGACACACTGCAAAATGGAATAATGACATGTCAACTAAGACCCCATTCAAATCTCTTATTAACATCCATCATGAGTGATCTGAACACATGTGAAAAGCATTAAGTCCAGGTCAGAATGGCTCCTGAATGTGTCTTTAGATCAGTACTGATATACTCATTTATTTGTACACAGCGTTAACACCGAGCATCACATGATTTATGTTTTACTCATGGCTAATATCTTTCATGTAAGCAGGGCTTTGATTCACCTCAGATCCTTGTTTTTGTTCTCTCTACCTGTTACTCATGCAGACACAGGCAGAGATAAACAAACACGTTGAAAACATCAGTGCAGTCAGACTTGTTTAAAACCATAATTTTTGTTCTCACTTACAGACATGACATCAGCGTGCATTTGAACAGGGCGTGGGTGAAGCCGCATCTACAGTCGCCCTGAAGTGCAAATCAGCACCATAAATGGGAAAACACAACAATAAATAACAAAACACAAGTACAAATATGCAAACTAAACACAACTGCACTAAGAGACGGAGAGTGCGACCATCCAATCAGCAACAATCCTTGACAGCAGGTACCTACCTTTTCCATTAATTAATGTCATATTTTCTGCTTTTGTCATTGTGTTTTCTGCTTTTGTTTTTATGTTTTAGTTTTTGTCGTGTTTTCTGTTTTGGGGCTGTGTTCAATTATTTGCGTTTGTGTTTTTGTTGTTTGTGTTTTCCTATTTGTGGTGTTGATTTGCACTTCAGGGCCACCATACAGATCTCATCCTTTGTGGGCACAGATGATGCATCCAGGTTGCATTTTAATACCTGGTGTGAACAGTTGCACTTAACCCTTATTCCACTTGTGACCATTGATCATTTAGAAAAGATGTTATTACCAGGTCTGAATGGGGCTTAATAAAATCACAGAGGGTGGACACCTTAATGATGACAAACAGTGACTTGGTGTCATCCTCCGATTGCTCCAAGATGTGATCTGGATGAAGACAAGGGCACAAGAGGGAGTGGAATCACAATCACATTCCAGGCAACATGAAAAGTTAGTATTCAAGTGTCTTATGAATTAAAGCTGCAGTGTGTAACTTGGTATATAGTGCAATATAAATTCAAACCATAGTCAAATGAGTTCACACACATTGATTAGGCCCATCAGGTCCAGTGAGAGATGCATTTTACATCACCACTGATGGATGGGAGGCAGAGGCATAACAGATATTCAAGTAAAAGGTAACTCTGAAAGAGAACGGTTGTAATACGGACCTATAGTCGTCCTTTCAGAAAGCTCTGAGTGAGTCTGGGCAGGTAGCAACACTAGCAGTATTATGGCAACAAGTTACACACCGGAGCTTTAAAATATTCACTCACGTAGCAGCAGCCTCATGGTTTGGCAGATGGACTGTCTGTAATTCTCCCTTGACTCGTCTGGAGAGTAAGGAAACAAAGAAGTGGCCTTACTGTTGGGAGGGAGTGAATACTTACATGTGTGCATTTGTGTTACGTGGACGTTTGACTGTGTTTTCTCACCGTAGTTGATGCCTATATACAGTCTGATCTCTCCCAGATTCACCATGGAGGGCACACTGAGAGGAGGCAAAATGTTAGGAGCAGAAACGTGATAAGCCTGCATGAAAATTGATGTTTTTATATATGTATGTAGTACTGAATATATGTGTATATATATATATATATATATATATATATATATATGTGTGTGTGTGTAGCTGCAGGTCTCACAGGTCAGATACATGTGCTCCATCCAGAGGGGGCAGCATGCTTCCAGCTCCAAGAAGGCAGTGGTGCACGATAGCAAGACTCTGCAACAGCTCCTCCCTGTGAATAAGGTCACACATTACAGCCCAGTGCTGGTGTGCTGTTGTTTTGAACTCACTCTTCAACAGCTAAATTCCACCTTTCCCCCAAGCTCTTGATTAGACTTGATCAAGTGTGTGAGGATCAAAAACAGATGTTAAACATTACATTTTCTTTTTTCTCTTTTTTTTCTTCAGGGAATGCTCTGTCATCAGTTTGTGTGTGCGCCTGATTACTTTTAAAAATCAAAAACGAAGATGAAGAAGATAATGGCACACCTGCTCACGGGCTGATCTCCAGAGACGTGGCCCTTGATTCGCTCCAGCTCAGGGTGGAGGAGGCGTGACAACAGCTGGAAAACAAAGTTCTCCTCCTCCACACTTGGCACGTGCCAACACACACCCAGGGCTGCCACATCTCCGGCTCTGCCCCAGTCCTAGAGAGAAAAAGAGAGAGATGCTGACAGTTTTTCCACTGGAACAGCTGGCAAGAAAACCGGTACAACCAATCCCACTCAAACCCACAGAGCAGTGTCATCTTCTGGTGTTAAATTATTTGAAACACATGTAAGTGCTAAGACCACTCACAGCTCACACAACACACTGAATTACTGTGATGATAAATGAACACATGAGGCACACTGGCAAAATAAAAATAATCTTTAAGGAAAATCTCAACAAAACAGAATCAGTGGTTATGAAGCGGAGATGAAAAGACAGCGGTGTTTGAAATTGTGGAAAGCAGCAGAGGAACATAGTCGGAATTACTGTCACCAAGACGTCAAAACAGAAAAAAGACTTTGCACTTGTTTTGGAAAATCACTTTTCAAAGGAAAGCTTTTCTCTTGGGTGTTTCCAGGAAAACACACAGTGTTGGGGAAGCAGCTCAGTTTGTCTCCTGCAGCCACAAAGTAAAACAGACAAAATAATCTATGAGCTTGCATTTAGCAGCTAAAATCATTCATTAATTCTCTCCAGCTAATCCAGTGAGTGACATGGGGGGAGCTGGAGCCAATTCCAGTTGACATTGAGTGAGAGGCAGGGTACACTCACACTGGACACTTTTCCAGCCTGTCACAGTGTAACGGAAAAACAATTATCCACACGCATATTCACAACTGCAGTCTATTATGAGTCTCCAATGAACCTATCCCCAAACTGTGAGTCTTTGAAATGTGAATGAAACCCCCATAGGGAGAACATGCAAACTCCACACACAAACACATTTTCTGCCATTTTGACAAGTCAAAGTAGGAAAATAACGGGTGTGAATAATCAATTTAATGATAACTTAGTTCCATTTAGCTTCCTCGCCTTCCGAAACATAGACTATATATAGAAATGGACAGAATAAACTGCATCTATTTTTCTACACCGGTGTTTGGGATGTTTATGTGTTCTTTTTGGGAGCACATTATTTGTTACATAGTTGACAGCACAAATAGTTCATAAATGTTCTAAAACGACTGTATCGAGACTAATATCGAGTTAATACTCGAGTTAAGATTAATGCACCATTTTTCAATTTTCAGTTCAGCACATTCATGAGTTATGCCGCTGCCACCACACTTGGTTTGATATGATCAATTCTTCATGACATTTTTGTCACGTTCAGCTCATGACCTATACACCTTCATCAAGTTACCATTTATCATTTTGAATCTGAGATACTGGGATTGTCCCTCTCTCTCTCGGTAAAATACAGACATGTCAACAAACTGCAGTGACTGTTGGCAGCAGTTTCAACATGAAATTCTACTTTGCTTGGTCGCAAAATGCTGAACAACACAAAACAAAAAAACAATCCAGACTCTGTATCCACGGTTAACCACATTGGAATAGAACATGAACACTCCTGAGTCAGAGTAAACAGTCCATTCCCTATTCTTCCCAATGTGCCAATATTGAGCTACATAAATATATCCAGCTACATAAAAATGGTGTCGCAAACAGCTAAAATGAGATAAAAGCACCTGTACAGTATGTCCATGCACAGGGATAACAACTCTTAAACAGATTCATTTGACATACTGTTTTGCAACATCTAGTGCAAGAGGTGACACCGAGTTGTCACAATACAGCAAAGCATAATACAGCACTCCTCCTCCCAGAGTAGTGACTGCCAGGCTCAAAGTAAAAGGAAATGGTAATTCAGTCTGATTATGAGCATATTATCATCAACTGTTTGGCACAATGTGACTTCCTGGCTTGAGACACATTCAAATGAGGTAATATCTTCTTGTCATTCCAGGTTAGAGCACAGCTCATAAAAGAGGGTTTTCCCTGTTATACTATATTGTACTACAGGATGTGGATATGACTTTGTGTTTTCAGTAAAACGCTCAAATGGAGACGGGAAGCCAGGAAGTCTAATGATTTGTGACCCCCTTAGATTTATCTTGTGACTCACAACACTGTAGCTGCATGAAGTCATCTTTACAGTTAATGTTCACAGTATGCATATATAGTTATTGTGCAAAGAAAGCAGCTGGAATCAAAATTAAACAACAGAGCAACAGAAGACGCTTTTTATACAGAGGAAGACTATGTCGGTGTTATGAGAACTCCTATATGCCACTTTTTCTTGTCTATACTGAAATGTGGCAAGTAGACCAACAGTGTGGTCTTGACCCACCATGTCCTTTTTGATGTGCTTGCTTTTTGGAAAAAAAGAAAAACAGCAATGCCCCAATTCCATGATTGTGCCTTTTACACATTAAGGGCTGCAAAAGCGAATAGACATTCTGCCTGGGTAAGTCTGTGGAACAGGAGTCTGTTCCAGCAGTGTAGCCATTTGATTTCCGTTTGAGAAATGCTCTCCCATCATCTTTATGAAAATCGAAATTCTAATTACCAAACCTGTAAGATCCAATTTAATTTCACTGCAAGGAAGAGCAGTTTTAATGATTCTCCTTCAGGCATTTTATATTTCCAAGAAAACCTCAGTGTTTCCTGTCGCAGGCTAGACACTGTATATATTAGAACGAGAAACAGGGTTAAATTTATGTTTGTAAGATAAAATACTGGTGGTCCTTGATCTGTCTATTGAAGCAACCTCATTTTCTGTGGCGTTTAATTCTGATCGTGTGTGTGTGTTCTTTTTACCCGTATAGGGAGGTCATTATCAAAGCTTCCAGAGGTGCTGCGGTGCTCAGTGGGATAGATGAGGGACAGCGACCGAAGCGTGTGTTCTAGCAGACTGCAGGCAAGTGTGTAAGCCTGTTTGCAGCGCAGGCGCACGCACACACACAAGATCCGCTCCAGGTCCCCTTGGTATTTTAATAACTGTTCACCATCCACACGGCTCACCTAAAAAACACCCCCCCACACACATATGCATGACACACAATGCACGGGAGAGCTGGGTCTTAAACATTGAGGTTCTCCAGTAAATCACAGCATCTGGCTCACTCCCACTCACGGTAAGCTCCCAAGAGCAATAAAACAAAACAGGGGGTATCAATATATTCTGGTTAACGACAAATCTCTTTGATATTTATGGCTGTGCAGCGAGCACAGAGCAAAAAACGTCTTCACAATATCACAATAGTTTCTTGTCCAAACATGTGAATTATAGCAACAGTGTTAAGAAGAAAGTTCCTACAATAGCAGTCAGGAAACCATACCTGGCATCAAAATGTTGTAAAAAATAAATATAGAATCACATGCCCAACCCAATGAAATTTAAGGCACACAAATAAATAAAAATGATGCAATTTAAAAGAAGGAGTATGTCGAGGTACTGACTTGTAATCTCGTTAGATATAAATTGACAGGATAAAATATTTTACTGTGTTGAGGCCTTTAGGACGTGATAGAGCCATGTCTCACCTCAGAGAGCAGCTGGAGATTCCACAACAGCTCCTTATCCAGCTCGTCCTCACTCTGCAACTCCTCGTCTACACACACACACACACACACACATAAAGAGGGTATACATGTATTGCTCTCCTGAGTGGCTAATCTCATTTTGCTAAATTCTGGGGTCATTTCAGTTTTAATCCATGCTTGTTGTGCATGTTTTTTTTATACACATTCTCAGAATTAAATGTAATACTTTTTTAATTTTTATTTGAAGACCAAATACATACTAAATTGTATTCCTATCAGCCTCTGCTGTATTTGGTTTGTAGCCTTTAAATACATGTTTGAATTTTAACGAAAGAAAGTGGTAAACATTATACCGTATAAACATAATGACATGGTTGCCATATAATTGTGAGCATGCTAGCATTAAATATGAGGGTTATGTGAGTAAATTATAAATGTAAGTTATAATTTTATGTTTTGTAAACATCAACAAATAACAAATAAAAGAAACACAGTATATATGTTACATAAATTAGATTTCTACAGTAAATCCATGCATTATTTTCAGTAGAATTATAATGTTCTTAAAATGTGAAAAAAAAAGTATCAATAGTAAAAGCTTCAATCCTAAAATAATCACATATCACTTAACAATTGTTTTTATTTTTTTTTTAATTTGGATCCTCTGTTGATGTCACACTCTATCTTTAATTGTTCTGAGATTGCTGAGATCTGATGATGTTAAAAATATTTGATCCCAAACAGTACCGTTTCATTCGGTAGTGAACAAATTTTGAATGAACTTGTTCAAAGCTCATTGGGTCATTAGGCAAACACACAATGTCTACACTACACTGACACACACACTAGACTGTTCACCCACACACAATGTGGTACTGACTGTTGGTAATGTGGAAAATGACGCTGCAGCAGTGAGGGATGAACAGACGGAGAGACTCAGCAGGATGACACTGTGAACACGGACCACAAACACTGAAATGAACAGCATAATTTCCTGCAGCTGTCTTGATCATGAGCTATGTATGAATTACAATCCCTCTTCGTGAGATATACTACTACATACACATGCATACAGTACCTTGGCCGCAGCTCGACACATGTCAGCCACCATCCTGCCTGACACGCATGTCTCAAAGATGTTGGAGGTGGCAAAGTTGTAAACCTTGTGCAACGCCACCTAACATGAAGGCAAAGTTAGAGAGAGTCAGGTGAAGCATACGTAGTAGCTTATGTGTGTTAAATAAGTAGTATAGAAGATAAGAACAGCTAAAACATATATATATGTTTCTTTGAAGTATTGATTATACAGGATTATACAGTGTTCAGGTTTTATCAAGGTTGTGTTGCTAATACAGATTACGCAGCCTTGTTGTCAGCCTTGGGCCACATATGTTGGGATTACAGACTCTGCTGTTTTGTGTTCACTTCCTGTTTTCCTGCTGTGTGAGCCTGTCCTTATTCCTTATTCACTTCCCTGTTCCTGACTGTGCACGCTGCTGGCTGAATGCGTGTGGATTTCTGATTTCCATGCCAGTCGTTCCTGTACGCCTGAGCTTGACCATCTCATCAGCACTCCGTGTTGAGTGGCTGCAGGAAGTAAAGACCAACTATTCCACAGAGAATCTGCCTTTGGAGATTTGTTCCACTGCCGGTCTGCATGAATTTGTGGTATCTGTGCATACCTGCCTGTAAAATGTTTTCACTGTCATGTGTAAAACAAATTCTAATTTTCCTTTTATATTATGTGTCTCTCATGTACTTACAGGGTCAATTTACTCCTTACACCGTGTTCCTCTACAAAATGTGTGACCCAGATGATTGTGGAGGTAATCAGTGTAATTTCAGGGATTGTGAGTAGTTTTACATAAAATGTGGCAGCCATTTGAAAGAATTTGGCATTTGTGAAACAACAAGATTTCTCCAGACGTAGGATGGGCCTCAAAGTGAATACCATTGAATGACTGTAAAGTAATGATTATGTTATGTATTGTGAATGGATAAGTACACGTAAAGTCCCTGGAAACTTGGTTTTAAAACCAATAACATTAATTATTCACAAATACATTACCAACCAATCAAATAAAATCATAAGAAATAGTTTATTAAGAGTAAACAGAGTTAACACTAAAAAAAACAACAACACTTGAGGACTGTGGGGATATGACTTGATCTTTTTTGATTAGCACTTATCTGGCAACACGGTCAAAGGTGCATAATTTTATACATATTTGGATTTGTGATCTGGTCTGTATGTGATGATTTGTAGGTCTGAAAATTGGTGCTGTAGCTATTGGAGGTAAACAGAGCAGTCTCTGTTGTGGCTAAGTACATAACATGAGTCCCAAGTGTTGCTGAAGTGATGGTGACGTGATGTTCGACGTGTCCATCACTGTTGGGTGCACTTTGAGCTCGGTTTGGGCTGTGTAGTGTTTGAACTAAATATGATTTGATTGGCAAGTGCCTGTGCTGGAATACTTGCAAAATGTGGTTTGATTGGCTGCCTGACGCTCAAGCTCATGCTTGGAAGTACAGTTTGACGATACTTGATGCTCCATTCAGAATGAATGAGAAGCAATTCAGTTGACGTCTCCATCACGTACATGTGAATTCAGAGTAAGAAGTAGCTGACTTTATTGTTAGTCGTCCATATTAGGAACAGGAAACAAATGCTTCAGGGCAGATACTTAAGTAAAGGCAGCGACGTTGGCTTTAAGGCAAAGTTGTAATGGAAACTGCGTGTAATACCTTGTATATTTCTGTGGAGCACTGCGTTAAGACGGTGCTGACAGTAGAGAACAGACCCAGTTCTACCAGGCTCTCCAGATGAGTCTGGGTATCTGTCTCTGTCTCGTCTCTCGTCTGTTCCAGTGTACTGCTGTCTATCAGAGCAAAACACCTGCACAAGTGTATACACACACACACACACACACACACACACAGTGAACTGAAGTGCACACTTACACACCTGCTAGCAATAAAACATGTCAACAGTTTAAAAGGCACAGCTGGAGACGCAGAGCAAAGCATTTCAAACAGAGAGAGAGACATTCATACAAAGGCGCAGACAGTGAAGCATTATGAAGTGACTCTTTGACTTGTTTGTTTGTCTCTACCTGTCCAGGAACTGAAGAACGAAGTCTTCAAACTCAGCTGAAGCAAAACACAGATCTTTCTCAATCTGAGAAGGAGAAACAAAGTATTAGTTGGTGTTTGTATATCGTCAGTGGGCTTTAGTTTATGTCCCTGTATGTGAGGTGTTTTTTTATTCCATAAGAAGAAAGAAAATGTGATTGTTTTCAAATCTTGGCAAACAGTAGATAAGAAGATTAGGAGAGGGAAACAGATTGCTCAACTTTTATTATTGCATGCATGTATATTTAATCTCTTCTGTGATTATTTGTTAATGTGTGTTCTTCATCTACCTCTGTGAGATCACTGTGTCGAGAAGGAGCAGACGAACAATCCACTAAAGGCACCAGAGTGGTGAAGGTGGCGATGAACTGGAACGTTATCTGGATACAGCAACGACACAACAGGAATTTACATCATTGGACGTGATTGCGGCCCAAGTTAAATCACCAACCAGATGTCGGTGATATCGTTTTTCAAACTTTATACACAGATTCATTCTAATGTGATGGATTAATATACTCTGGAGACAATGAGCACACCAAATGGGAAAAGTGATCCATTTCAAAATCTCAGCAGAGACTAAAGACCGGGCCTCATTAATTGTGAGTTCTTCAAACTGAGATATTCATTCCACTTCCAGGAATAATTAATAGCATAAAGCAGAGCAGAAAGGAATTTACTCAGAAAGAGCTGCATTGTCTACTCTCTGTCTACACCAACACATCCATTGCTCACCATGCACTTGCTGAAGTCGTTGGGGTCCACCCCTGGCAGACAGCCCATGAGCAGTGAGAGCACGTGCGCACGGCCCTCTGGGTAATGGTTGTTAGGGGAAACCAGGCTGCGAGCCATGCCAATCATGCAGCTGAGGGTGGCAGTGAGGGTGTGCGGCTCCGTCAGGGTCTCCATTGCCGCGTAGGTCCTGTTTTTTACAAGACACAAGTAAGGGTATTGTGAGTGAGTAAGTGAGTGAGTGAGAGTGTGTGTGTGTGTGTGTATGTGAGGATATTACATGAAGTAAAAGGCACAGGTGCATACTGCTGTTGTGAAGCATCTGCAGGGTAATTACTGCATTTTAGTGGCTGATTTCACCTGCTTATCAACACTTGCAGCAGTTGTGTGACACACAGCTCATAGGTCTAATTTGGGGTATTTAAAGAAGTTGTGAAAGCTGTGACTCAGGAGGTAGAGTAGTTTGATAACTAATCAGCGGGTCGTTGATATCAGTCTAGATATCAGTAGTATCTAGACTGGAGGAGCCTAAAATGTCTCCATGTCATCATCCAAGTATGAGTGTAGGTATGACAGAGAGGTTGCTGTGTTTGAATGTGTTGTGCTGCATAAAGCACTTTGACATAAAAAGTGCTGTACCACTGCAGTTCATTTACCATGTAAGTCCCTCATCACTCAACAGATGCAATGTGTCACAATGCAAACCCCCTCTCAAAGTCATAACTGAAACAAATCTAAGCGCAAGTATAAAAATAATTTGATTCTTCCTTTTTTATTTTTGCTTTTCGAGGGCATCCCTGTCTTTGATACCCACTGCAAATACATCAATAAATCAAATAATAATCACATAGAATGTGTTGCTAATTATCCCCATTAGTTTATTTGGTGCAAAATCACATATGCAGGCTAAAAACACCAACATACACTTCCTATTGACATCCCAGAAAATCTACTCATAAAACATTAGGCTTTAGATTTCTCACACAAACACTTACTTCTCAAGTACGGGTGGTATGGCAAGTTCTGGAGTAAGGAGTGCCAGGTTCTGTAGAGCGTAGGCTGCATCATTGCTGCCAGTTTTACTGTAAATCACCAGAGGAGGGCATACACACACACAGAGTTAGATAATCAAAGATGACCTCTCTTTGTCCTGATTGTTTGACTGTGGTCACTGCAGGGATAGGCAGATTGAAAAAGTGTATTTACAATTTAATGCAAACACAGCTAAAGTAAAGTAGCTATACCTGCTGAAATTTTAATCAATTACAATCAGTTGTAAGTGATGTTTATCAGCTTCATTTAATCTCCTCATCATCAGCTAACTGGCCGAGGCTTTGTTTCGCAATGATATTTGTGGGGAAATTGACATTCTTGTTGAAATTAAACTGAACATTAAAAGGTAGAAAAGCAAATACATAGCAAGGATCTATTTGTGAACACGACTTCTGGAGGATATTCAGTGGTTAAACAAGGGTTGCCGCAGACAGCTCACACCAACTCCCACTACAACACCTAAGTTTTCTATTCCTGCCTGTGTAGAAATAGTTTTTATCGGCCTGCCCACTTAGCATGAGCTTTTGTTGCACTGTCTTTGTTTTTAAATGTCATCTCACAAGCTATTTTTACAAAAATGTAACTAATATGGTCCTTATACATTATTATACATTATGTTGTACCATGTTTCACAATGCTACATCCATAATGATTTGCCCTATCCTCAAGGTGACCTATTCTTTTTGCTTGTACATGTTGATGTGCTACCTTCATGTGTTAACCTCTTTTGAGACATAATGTGTTTAGATCTGTGAAAAGGTGTAAAGTCTACATGCTTATGAACCTGAACATGGCCAAAAGGGCAGCTCCAATGAGGCTGTGGGTGAACTCCTGCAGGTCTGCATCAGTCAACCTCTGACCCTCAGGAACCACTGTGATCCAACTGGGATCACCGTGACGCTCCCGGTGCACACGGCGCACAACACTTGCAGGCAGACGCTGAATCAGCCGCATTAGTCGAGACTGCAGGTGAACACACACACACACACACAATCGACATTAGTGTTATCATCAGGAGACACATTCACAGAGCCTGTCTTAAACAGATCTGAGATATCGTTCTTTTCTCCAGAGCTGGTGCATTATTGAGATGTTAGTGAGAAGAGAGCCAGCCAAGTCCTGAAGGACAGGTTGTAAATCAAAGGAGTGTGATAGGTAGCAGCTGAAAACACATTTGTTACTCTCGCACATACCTGTGGGTGTGTTTGTGTGTGAATGAGAGATCGACTTACCTGCCAGCGACCATGATTGGAGGGATGGTAGAAAGAAGCGATGCTGTTGAAGAGGCAGGTCAGCTGTTTCTGTGCAGGATTTCCTGGTCCACCCTGCAGGGATATAAAGTAGTTCTCTGATTAAGACGCTGCAATAACAATATACATATTCTAGTGATTTTGCCTGGACAAAAACACAAGACTATATAAAAATAAATAAACTCTGGTTGTGAAGCCCCAAGAGTCACCTTTTAGATTTGTTCTATAATATCAGCTGTCAATCACACTAGTGTCTACTCATATGTGCTGTGCTTCACTGTCAGTTTCCCTCCAACTGGAAACATAATTTACATAACTGACATCATGTGCTATTAAGGAAGACCTGAAACTAGTGATTGAGACCATTTACACCTCTGGAAAATGTTTACTGAGGCTACTGTACTATTGTTCTGTATCTGTTTCCAGAAACTTATACCTGTGAAAAATCAAATATGTTATAGTGTTTTTTGCTTTGCTTCTACTTCTCAGTGCATACCAGAAGTGCTGTAATCCACAACACCAAGTGTCCAATGTCGTAGGAGTTGGTAAGATACCGCGGTGCCACCATCTGACTGACCCCAACTGGCAGGTTCAGACTGCGCAGGATCCTGGTGAATATCTCCACACAAACACACACACATTATAGCTCACCCACATGGCCCAGCAAGTGCCCCAAAAATAATACATCCACAGACACACTCATCTATCTACCCATTTCTGCTAATGACTCACTGTGGGAATATAAGGCGTCCAGTCCACGTAGCCAATGTTATCGTTGGCAAGTCGCGCAAACAGGTTCACTAAATGCTGAGAGACATCAGACAATCATTGCCATCTTCAAAGAACATTCCCAGAATTCACAGCTTTCATTCCAAGAATTAAATATAGCCACTTTTTCATGAAGAGTGGACCGTGTGCACAGTGGGCCACTGTGGGCCAAGAGGCTGGATGAAGGCAAAGTGGAGACTCAAAAATGGAAAATCTTGTCTGCAGGTCAAGTGGGGAAAAAAGACTCAAATGCAACAATTCAATTATCATTATAGGGAAATGTAGAGAAGTGTCACTGCAAATTATTACATTTATCCATTTTAAGGGAAAAGGAAAGTTGCATGAGTCATTACTTAATTAGATTAAATAAATCTAATTCCCACCTGGCTTTACAGATATAAGAGGAAATGGGGAAGGTGGGATTTTTCAATTATTTCTTCTTTGTGTCATTTTGATTTTGCAATGAGACTGTATTTCATTTGTTAAGGTTAGAATTTAGTTAGGCTTAATTTAAGTATGATGATGTGTGTGTGTGTGTTCCAATAGATTGTTTGAGGGTTAGGTTTAGGTTTAATGTAAGGATAACGTTTAGGGCTAGAGGTAGGTTTGTGTGTTTTGTGTGTGTGTGGGTGCATGCATCTGAACATGTGCATGTGCATACATGTCATGTGTGTGTGACTCACCCCTTCCCAGCTTGGCTGATTCTGCACCGCCATCCAAAGGTTCATTAATTCATCAAACCACAACCTGAAAACACGCACAAGAAAAACACCTTTATATTCATAACCCCTGAGAGAGAGAGAGAGAGAGAGACATACATACACACACACACACACACACACCTGAGGCAAAATTCCCCTCATCTTTCTTATTCCCCAAAATATGAACTCCCCCCACCGTCTCTTGTAGATTCAGTGAAAGACAGACAGAAAAAACTGAAGTGGAAAAAAAAAAGAGTATTAAAGATGACGTATTGTGGAAACTGAATAAACCGCTGATGAAACCAGGAGTAAATCCAGACAAATAACTCGCAAAAGAGTGAATATACTAAAGAATGCAGTGAACACTGAAGAGGCTTGCTAGCCATCACAGTGACGGGTGTGGGGAAAGAGTGGTGATGGTGGTGGTGGTGATGGTGGGGGGATTCCAAGAAAGACAAATATTAGCAAACAAAGAGCAGAAGCACTGCTGACGCCAGAGGTACATTAATTATTGAAGCTCCCAGGTGCCAAGGCATGAACACTTACAGAGCCTGAAAATGTGGTCAGACATGATGTGTATGCTAATGGTAATGCAGGTTACAAGATACAACCAAATTACGTATTGAAAAATACTGAGATTCAATAACAAAGGTAATGGTTGTGTTTCCATTACAGGAACGAAAACAGCACAAAAAAAAGGAAACTCTTTTGGAATTTTCTGTTCTTTAAATAAACAACAGGTGTGTCTGCAAATATAAGCCCTGTGTGTTAGCTTTGGCTCTGACAGGCTGCACTCTGCATTCACACCTGCTTCCAGGCAGAGCCATTCATGTCGGTCCACTTACTGGAAGCCCTGGTTGTGTTCCTCTGGAGACATGATGGTGGGCAGGAACAGCTCCATGTTACTGATGGCCTTCTGCATGACCATATCAAACACGCACAGAAGGGGGCGCCACTCATCCAGCATCTCCTTGGTGGACGATGTGGGGAAATACCTGAGCGTACAGGCGCGCGCGCGCACACACACACACACACAAACAGATGCAGACAAGCAAAAGCACACTCAAGATACAAATACAAGCACTGATCCCCACAGTACACAGCTCAACTGAAGATCAAAGAGAAACATTATCCCCCTTACAAATGACATGATCACAGAGAATGAGACTTACAGTCTGCAGCTTTTGATCAAAGCCTTTAAAATGTGTTCCACAGAGCTGTAAACAAGCAGAGAGAAGAGATGTGTGTTTGTGGGGAGGAATTCAGCGAGATCCACACAATGTGCATAATACAGCTGAGGTTGGATGCAGTTAGTGTGTCAGGTAAAAAATATTTAATAGCCAACAGACTAAAGACACGCATGAACAAAACAACATTAATAATAGAAGAGATATTAAAAAGTAAACAATAAATCCCTAGACTGGAGGTTTGATTCACTTAGATGAACCAACTCAACCCAATTAACTACATAACAAATGTTATGTTTAACTTGCATAGTCTTATGTTTTTTATTTCAGTTAACAAAAATGTTTTTTCAATTTTAGTTTTCGTTATTTTGTTAGTTTTTCTTTAACTCCAATAACCTTGCACTTAATCTCTGCTGGATATTTTTTATTCATCTATTAAATGTGTGAAACCAGTGCCCATAACATTCTCCTCATAAAAGCTTTAAATGAATCATTACAAAACTCAAAAATAACACGTTTGGAGTAAGTAGGAGTTAAAAGTCTTACACTAAAGCTTACAAAAAATCTATTTTAGATATATATTTTTCTTTCGATTAACTTTTCAATTAAACAGTTTGAGTTTACGTTTGGAATAGATGTGTAACAGAGCTGTACAAAAAAGACTAATTCCTGGTTCATACGGTGTGCGTGTGTCACTGCTTCATTCTGTCATTTTTAATTACAGTGCCCATGTCAACAGAGCGCCATGAGTTTGGGCTCCCAGAATCTGTTGATCATGATATTGACATTCAATCAGCGATAACTGACACCTGTCACAGTAGTTTTAGTGTCGAGGCTGAACGGAAATACATGATAATAATTATATCAGGTGAAAGGCAGATGCGCGCTTTCTCTCTCTCTGTCCATCTAAGTCAGAGACAAATCAGAAAGCAGGCCTTTCACTTCACATGTGAACATTGGTTTTTGCATTGTCACTACGAAGATTAAGTCAGTATTTCTCAGTTTGACGTCTTTTCACTGTAAACCAGGATTACCGGGGTACACAGCAGGAAACAGTCCAGCACTTGACCCCCTTAAAATGGTGATTTATTGTGTTGATTACAACCACGTCATATTTGTATTAATTTGAGAGTTTTAGTTGCGCCTATGTCACTTCTGGACAGATTGCAGTTTTCAGCTGTTTCAAGCTGCATGCATGAAATATTACTCTTTGAAAAAACAGGAAATAAGTGTATTTCTCAAGATTTGTGTCAAACTTTTCTTTGTATATGCAAAGTATGCTAATACAGTGTTTTAACTTCTCACTGCAGGCCCATGTAAATTACAGACCTGGGGAACCAGATGAGTCCAAGATGCTCAGTTTTGGAGTAAATGACCTTCTCATACAAATCATAAAGTGGTCGCCATGGTAACTGTAGGTCATCCCTTGACAGAAGTTCCTTCTTCCTGTTTGAAAAGAAGACAATTATTATCTGTCAAGTCCGTTTATAAGCATTTCAGTGACAGTAAGTATGGGTTATTTGACATTCAAACATTTAAAGGAACCAAAATAACTGTCCAGCAGTTGTATGAATGTCTCAGATTCAGATCTAGAACATGTGCAAAGAAAAATGGTTTGGGAAGCCACTGTAATCTTATGCTTTTTTCCTTTTGGCTACCCAAATCTAATTAGTGAATTCTTGAGTCCAGGCCAATGTTTGTGCCGAATTTGGAAGGATTAGTTTATCACATTAACAGGATAAAAGCTTTGTATCTTTGAGTTCACGTCACAGTGACATTGGCCATCCTAGAGTCCAGGTGAACCTTTGTGCCAAATTGGAAAAGATTCCTTAAAGGCGCTCTTGAAATATCGTATTCACAAGAATAGGACGGACAGAGATACAGACAAACTGAAAATATACTTCTTCTGGCCTAAGCAAAAGACCCACGTTCGCTCAGAAAGTTAAAAATCACAGTCATTTTGTTAGATTAATTTGAGAAACTTCAGGGGGCCGGAAAGTGTGGTGAGAAAGTGAATCACTACCTCACAGGCTGTTCTCATTATGATGAGTGCCAACCTTCAGACATGTCTGCAAACACAACACTGTTATTCACTCTTCTCATTATGTGAAACTGCACTGACAGGTGCTGACATTAGTCATTTGTAGGTGTGAGCCCAGCTGGTTTAAAAAAAAAAAACAACTCACTACATGACTCTACTCCATATGTGACGCTCCATTAAGAAAAAATGAAAAGGCTTTGTGATCTGAATGGCTTTTTGTAAGCAAACCCAAGCCACTGGGTTTCTTGATTCTTCAAACACCCTGCATATATTAAACTGCATGGTCGTTCTCCTGAGAAACTTTCACATATCTTTCTTTGTCCTCTCTTTGTATTACACCTTTTCTTCTTCTGAATCACGATTTCTACAGCAATAAAATCCCCCCACAGAAAGGTTGAGAGTCCCTGCACGGGAGAATATGTGCAGTTTCCACAGCCTCAGACTTCTCTCCTCTTTCCGCATTCATCTAACAGCTATGGAAGAGTGTCTCATCAGGGAGATTTGAAAAATGAGGGAAAGACGAACTGGCGATGAAATGAGAGAGATGGTAGGAGAAAAAAAAGAGAGAAAGCCGATTGAGACTCGATGTGTTAAGTAGAATATCAAATTCATCTCTCAGTTGTGAAATCTGGCGCTTAATATACCGTTAACCCAGATATTTCTCTTCTCAGCTAATGGAAAACCCTCAAACAAATGACATCTACATCAAGATGTTTTCTGATGGATGTGAAAAAGGTGAAAACACCTACAGACAAATGGGAAGTGATGGATGTGACTGTCGTGGATAATATCTTCCAGTCACGGGAGAAGTGATAGAATTGATGTTTGGAGACAAAGGCATAGAGTTCAAAAATAGACTCTTAAATTAATGTAACAGTGGGCCAACATGCTTCCTTTTTTTCCACTAACGATAAGTGCGAGTATGTATGTGTGTGTTGTTGTATGGGTAACTCTATGAGGACCAGAACACATATAAATCATAGGGAATGAAGACATTTATTGTTAAAGTGAGGACATTTTGGCTGGACCACACGTCCTGTCACTCCTTAAAATGGCTTTTTTTGCTTTCCTTAAAATGGCTTTTTGAAGGTTATGAATTTTAGGGTTAGGGTTGGAATTGGGTTGAGGTTAAGGTTAGGGTGAGGCATTTAGTTGTGATGGTTAAGGTTAGGGTAAGGAGCTAGGGAAAATAGTCTGTCTAAGTATCCCCTCTATGAATGCTGCACAAACGTGTGTGTTGTGTCAAAACATGGTTCACTCAGCAAAGAGCCACAATCCCACCAACGAACAGATCCCTGACACTCCAAACCTGCAGGGGGCAACCACATCAGTGGTGGAGCCCCAGGTAACAGGAAGGAAGTGCCTGAGGAATACAGGAAGCATGGTATGAAATGTTTGGATTTGGTTCAGTCAGTTTGCTTTCTCCTGGAGACACCTCACAGCCACAGCTCCTGATCGACAATTGAAGACACCACTGGTATAGTAGTGTTGAACTAAGTTTGGAGGCTATGCTTCCCAAACGCCTTTGACTGTGTGTTTGTGGATGCAATGTTTATTTAAATTGAGTAATTTGGAAACTTCCTTCTATGATTTATAACGATAGAGATATTGATTTGTACTTTGTACTTGTGCTTTTGTTACTGGTACTTTAGTCATAACCTTTGGTGTAGCTTTGTTACTTTAATGATTAACATTTTGGAGTGATTTAAATTATTTAATCTGAATAAGTCTACATTTATCAAGTAAAATTAACATTATTATTATCATTTATTATTTATATTAAGAAGTATGAATTGAAATGATATGCTATTAATGGATTTGTTTTTCTGTTTATCCTAGGTTATTAACCTATTCTGTTACGTCCTGTTCATCCCATTCTGCCCCAAAATAAAAAACTGAAGATTGAACAGAATTGAGTTGTCCATCGTTGTCCTTCAACAGTTGATCAGCCGTTTTTCAAGTTTGGGCAGGGCTGTGGCCAACAAATACACACTAAAACATCACATAACTTGACAGTGTGTGTTAGGGGTGGGAATCACAGGGTAATTCATGATACGATACAATATGCGATACGTGGTCCACAATACCAGTACTAACACAATACACCGATTCTGTGAGATCGCAAAACAATGCATATATACAGCAATGCATCACGATGTCTGTCTTAAGTGGAGTCAGGATTTCTCTATTTATTCACAATGTAGAGAACAAAGTGCATAAAGTCTATGTATTGAATGTGGATGGAGCATCTCTTAATGTACCTTTCTCCACCATTATCTCGCCGTAAACTCCCTCTTCTTCGACCAGGTAACTTTCGCCCAACTCATTTGAGCAGCGCCGCCACAAGGAGACATCAAGTAACGACACCCGGTGAGTGGAATTGAAGGGGACTGTTTACTTTCGAGCACCTAGTTTTATTCATTAAAATATCAATATTTGCCCTAGCGTATCGATTATGGTATTGCACAAGAAAGGACGACTATTTATGACCAAATTGATATTTTGACCCACCTCTAGTGTGTGTTAATCAGTTTGGTTGACATCCCAAAGAGGTAGCCTACAATGTTCAACCAATTAATCATATAATATCTCAGATTTATTGTGTTCTACTGGAGGACACAATGGCAATGACAATGATTGCTATTATTTAACTTGAATTTGCACAATTCTCAAGGATTTTTAAGGGGAAAATGTCAATAAATAAAGAATAAATCCCTCGTGGCAAAAGTGGCAGAAAACGATTTAAATCTCAAATGTCTTCAACTTCTGCTAACGCAACGATGTAATAATAAAAGGGACATTTTCTGCACAAAAAATATTAGTATTTACATTTGATTTAACAAAAAGTGTGAATTCATTTGATTGTCACAATTGTGTGCCCATGTTGTTGTATTCTGATTTTCATTTCCACGCCATCATTGTCAAAATATCAAGCAGCTATTCAGAAAGTAGGGTGAAATTGTTGTTGTACCTGAGAGATTGATCACAAAGAAGCATTTTGAACAATTTAAAATAACCTCCACAGCATGAAAGGGAATTCACAATGCAGCCATTGGTGTTTTGACAAGAGAGAAAAGGCTGCAGTTGGTTTGGAGTTTTCTTTTGAACTATGATATTTCACATTCATTTTACAGACCCAAATTTTGATGCATCTGTTCTGAAACACGTGGCATCAGTTTACCTCATGTTTACCTTACAGTAATGTTTTCTCACAGCACTCCTCTGTGATCTCATTATACTAAAGGATACCAAAGGACATATTAGGTCAGTGTGGGAGTTACCTGCTTTCTGAGGTCAAAAGCTATTTTCCTATAAAAATATTGGTGTGACAATGCTTGTCACTCCATTCATCCCACCCAAATGTCCTTCTCCCCAGACACATCCTCCAGCTTCACCTGGGAAATCGCAAGCCATTACTTCACAAGCAAATACTGAAGATGAGATAAAATAAGATAAGATAATCCTTTATTTGTCCCACATGAGGACATTTGCAGTGTTGAGATACCATCATTGTGATACTATCCAGGCATATAACCTCTTGACCTCTGCACGTTCTGTGTGTCTTGCTGATGCCTGTCTAGGAAATTAAGTGCTAAATGATCTGGCTCCTACGGTGGCGAGATATTATAAAACAAATGACTAAAGCTTGAGACAAATTTACATTTTTAAAAACAAATTAGCAACTTTTACAAATCCTGAAACAAATTAACAAAGGCCACAGTCCTTCAAGTATTTAATATTTTGTTTTCAAAAATGTTAATTTGTTTTGGGATGTGTAAAAGAGTTTTGTAATAATGGTTTGCACTTCCAGGCCACTGTAGGCTCCTCCCCCTTTAAAATAGTTCCTAATTTACACCCCAACAATGTTAGAAAAAAAACATGAACACTAACATTGTTGTGTTTCAATGTTGCTGGTAGTATTTAAATTTGCTGAGATGAATTGCCGTGTTCTAATGTTGTGATGTGTTGTTATTATTGCTTATAATCTCACATTTACTAGTAAAACTATGTTTTGTTTTGTAAATGTGTTTATATTCAGCTGTTGACTTTTATTGCTCTCTACATCCTGTAGTATCTGTCAACTAAACTAATCTTAGCTAACTAACTAATAAATAAATATCATTCCCAGGCTAGTGTATCATCATCTTGTGCATGTTCTGAACCTGCCTCTGGATCCATAGCCAATCTTCCTCTGTCCTGATCAGGTACCTGAACCACATCAACTACCATTTTTATTTACACATACAAGTAAATATAATAGATACCACTTGTGTGTGTGTGTGTGTTTGTGTCCAACCCACTTGAGCAGGTGAATGAGCAGCCTGGCGTAGCCCTGCATCATATGCGGCTCCAGGTTCGGAAGTGTGACCAACTCATAGAGCAACTTGATGAAGAAAATGTGGTCATCTTTACTGAACCTCCGGCCATAGAGCTTCAGGTAGCTGTGGGTGAGAAGTGACCGTTAATCCACAGTGTCAGTGGCTCGTGCTCTGAGTTGATGCCAAGAAAACAAAGCGAATTAAAAGTCTTAATTTAAAGTTAAAGGGCAGGCTGAACATTATGCCGTGGTGCTCTCTTTAAGGCAGACATAAAGATAGTAACACCATGTTAAAGAAACACTGTGTGACTTTTGCTAGTCATGCTGTCACTGAAGCTAACAGACCACACAGGAAACAGATGTTTCATGTGGTCTTTTAACTGACCTTAGTTTAGCTTTACTCTTGAACTTGCTGGGCATAATTCTTACAGTTTTTGAGTCACTGATTATCACTTCTTAAAATAACATACAGCTGTTTCAGTGTATGAACACTATTATTGTTGCAACTCTGCACAAATGTATCAATTATCATCTATTCTGTTAATTTATTCAATTCAAATCAATGTTATTTGTATAGTGCCAAATCATAACATACTGTACATTATCTCAAGGCACTGTACATAGACAACATCAACATTATTGTTTTACCTACCTGCCCAGGGACTGCGTGCAGAAAATAGCACATTTAGTAAAAACCTTGTACACTGCATCTTATGTCGTTTAATACAAGGTTAATGGTTTATTGTGCACTGTTTTCACAAAATTAGATTACAACAATTAGTCTGCTACTTGTTATAGTAGGTGTTATATATATAAAATATACAACAGTGAACCTTGGTGTTAAAAACATTACATGCTTGTGGGTGCCAAATCTCTATAAAATAAGTAAATAATAAGCCGCACTTATACCTACCATTACACTGTGTTATAGTTCTATAAACACTGAAACTATTCTGTTAATGTAAATGTTAAAGCTTCTCAGCAACCAGTGGAGATTTTATCGGATTCTAAATTTTTATCTGTACTATATCTGATCCAGTGATTTTGACCAGTATTCCCAATCCTAATTTATGATGACATATCGTGGTAATTTTTGTCTACATTTCTTACATGTAGCACCTTTAAATACAACCGTTACACGTGTGCTCCTGGTTAGTCTCTTCTATCTTCACCTCTCCTTTCCTCTTCCTGTTCTCTCTCTCTTTATTTAAAGTGCTATATACATAAAACATGAGCGACACCAAAGATATTTGTTCAAGTGCAGGGTGCGATGGCACCATTTTCTGTACAAATACATACTAAAAGTTTCATAGTAATGTTCTGATACTGTATATTAAAACTTAATTTTGTCTTTATCTTTTTTCTTATGTAAACACTGCAATGCAAATCGTTAGGTTTCTATTGCAATCTATTAAAATGCATTAAAACATCTATTATTGAACAGTTGGATTGTGGATTAAGTTGGTGGTTTATTTATGACAGCTCTCGCAGCTTAACGCACTCTACACTCTCATCTATATTGTTTTTGTTGACACAGACAATAACATTTGTTCAGATGTGTGGTCTCTGGTTGTCCACAGAAATATACTCACAAAAGCTTGAAAACTATGTATATTATTATTATTATTGAATGCTATATGGTAATTGTGTGGTTTATCTTGCGATCAGTCTTGTAGGTCGACCTTGCACTTACGAGAAGAGTTTCCTGCACCAGAAAGCGACTCCAGGCCACAGCTCTCTGAGGAGAACAGCCCGGGACAAGCCCGATTTGATCCCCGCCAGCAGCTGCGTGGCCTCCCGCTCCAAGCGGCCGGAGTAAGGCAGCATGCCGTTGTACACGATCTCCTTTTGAGGGATGAACCCAGCAGCCATGTCTCCACCCTCAGTCATGTCCCGGTGACAGTCAGCTGTAGAGAGAGAGTGACAGGATGTGGAGGAGGGGGGGGGAAACGCTGGTCCTCGTTCTTTAGTGGCTGCTGTGCTTTCTGAGAAGTGCGTTGCTGAAGTTAGTCCACATAATCCTCTGTGTCCAGAGAGCGAGCGGAAGGGGAAAGTGTGTCACGCTAGTTGAGCTGCAAAGCTCTGGGTTGTTAAAGTGAAGAAGGCCACTTCCACTCTGACCTGCGCGGTCGCGCGCTGCGCCATCTCACCTCTATCCACCGACCTCGTGCGTGCGAGCGCGCGTTCATTCAGTTAGTGAGGTCGAGGATTTAAGGTCACAGCCTTTAGTTTCAGCGGCAGTCACTTTGATGAGTTAAATGCCTTTTGGTATGAACATGACAGTTTTAATGTGTTGACGCTTTCTTGGTTGAAGACTGGCAGGAAAATTGGTTGACGTCATAAAGTGGACAACAAGTGCCAGAGCTGATGAGTGAGTGAGTGAGTGATTGATTGCGTGCAACGGACTAATCTGCAGAATATGGGATGATCTGATAAGTGGATTAAACTCTCTATACTGTACTACTGACCCACAGTGGCTGTTAATAGGAATGACACCATCATTATATCTATACATTCAGCATCCATACAGCTGTCTATACAGGTACACATAATGTATACGTCTCTATCTGTCTGTCTATCTATGTCCTTGTCCTTCCCTCCTCTGGTTAATGTCTCCCTGTTGTCTTTTGACACCTTTGTCCCCAGTGTCCATGCATTACAGTGCTCTCACTTCCATGTAAATCTTTTTACCTTAAGCCCATGTAAGTTCACTGCATGCTTAACGTGGCTCAGGCAGCAATAGCAGGATACCGTCTAGTCTGCCTGTCACTATCCACTCACAGTGAGGGCCTGGAGCAGAAAGCAAAGGCCAGTTGCAAGGAGAAACAAGCCAATTGCACGTTGTCACTCCACCTTTTTTTTATTTTTTTTTTAAAATGGCTCATGGTTTTCCAGGTTAGACTTCAGCCAATGATAGAGATGCACCCTTCAGTCACATTCACCTATCTGAGGCAACAAGCGTGATGCCCTCTTTAAAACAATTTCCTCTCTATAAACACAGGGGACGATGGACTGAACAGAACACAATGTGCCCTCCATGAGGCCTATCAGTCCTTGATCATATTGGCTGTCACCCGAATTAATCTCACCTGAGACTTCTTTATTTTATTTATTTTACATCTTATTCCCTTTTTGCCTTCTCTGACTCTCAGAGCAGTGGCCACACCTGCTTTCACTGTCTTCTTTTCCAGGAACAAACATGGTGTCTGTTCCTTTTCATTCTTCCTTCTCATGCCTTTACTTATCTGGAAATTAGTTGGAAACGTGATCGTGTGCATGTGTGCGTGTATTCCAGGGACTTAGTGTATTTGTATGGGCACAGGCCCTTGCATGTGTGTGTGTGTGTTTATGTGTATGTGTGCACACATCTGTGAGATTCATTATTCTACAACTCTACAGATGGAAAATATGATTCAGGATGATGATATGCCTCTTTGACTCAGCAGGAGAAGACCAAACACACATACAGAGACACAGGGAGGGAGCGAGAGAAAGAGATGATAATCCCAACAGAGGTAGATGTTTTTGTATTCCATCAGCTTGCTCATCTTTAGCTCACAATCTCCTGTCGAAATCAAGGAAGTTGGTGTCATGAGCACACACAAACACACACATTATGCCTCTCGTTTTCATCAGTGATTAATGGTGCTGCCAGTTTTCTTGCTCCTAGAATATTGGAAAACTCTGGCAGCCAATAAGTGTGTGCGTGCCTTTCAATGTGTGAGTGCAGGTTTGCGTGTGTCTAAGTTTGAAAGGTTGAAAAGTGCAAATGATGTGTTTGGGAAAGCTGCACTGAGATGTCAACACACACATGCAAATGTATGCATGAAAGGCGCACAAACATACACACACACACAGTGCTCCTTCCATCCAGCCGGGTGTCTCGCTGTGAGATATGCAGCCCAGTTCATCGCCAGACAAACGGGTAATATATGGCCCCCACTTTTGCCTGTTACACACACACACGCACACATTCAGACACACACTCAAACAACTACATAATCGCACAGGACCTTTCTACAGACATAACTGAGCTGTCTGCATGTTCCTCACTCAGATTCCTCTCTTTGCAGTTTTGTCTGGATGACAAATTGTTGAGGAAACTTTGCTGGTGGTCCCCCCCGATCCGATCACCAAGGTAAGAAGGGAACAAGGAGATGAGGGAATAAGGAAAAGGGAGAAGGAGGCAGACTTTCCATCACTGCCCCTGTGGAGCTGCAGCAGGGACGAGCCTACCAGCTGTGATTTCTTGTCGTGAGAAAGGCAGAGCTGCGAGGAAACGCAGGTATGCACTGTTAATTCCCTCTTTATCTTCTTCTATCTTCATGGCAGCAGCTGTGCTTGTATTGCAGCTGTAGCAGTGTGGTTGCTATATTTCATGAAGACTGCATGTGTGATTTACGTTTGAACAGGAATGAGTCTACTGAGAGGTTTCTCCTGGCTTTTGATATTCCTCTATGCAGGTACCACAGAAGTCTCTCACATTCTCATATAGACACATATCATCTACCTGCTATCTGAGTCATGCACATGTAGTGTCTGCATTCACCGTGCTGCTGCATTAATGCAGACTCTGCAGACACAGACCTCCCACACTTGTGCCTCCTCTACAGGTGTAGATGGTGCAAAGGTCGACAATGTGTCGTTTCAAATCTGTCGACATCCATGTGAGGACCTGGTGATTTTGCTGACTGAGATCCAGGGCCTGCGTCTTGTGACGAACAACCTGCTCGAAGATCTGGAAAGAGTAGTAAGACATGCATGCATGTGTATGTGAATGTTGAATGTTTCTTAAAGCTACATTTATTTATGTGGCATGGGAGAGATTTAATTTCTTAAAAAAGGATGTTTTTGAAATGTAAAGGCTATTCCAAACAATCTGGCACAATTGCACTTTGTCGCTTCATTTTCCCAGAAAACCCGTTGAAGAGAGCTTGGAAATTGGAAATTGTGCCAGATTGTTTGGAATAGCAATCCATCAATTAATCGTCAATTACTATTCCAAACAATATGGCACGATTTCCACGATCTCTTCTCTTTCAATGCACTTTGTGTGTGATTGCGTTTTGTGGAAAAATTAAGCATTAAGTGACAAAACCAACTCAGAGTGGCTTCCAGTACAAATGGAACAAGCAGCAACATCTTGTCTGGCAGAGAGCTCTGTGGTTTGCGGCACATGTCATGGTACTTTTGGGAAAAACATGCAGGAAGAATACCATTAGTGTTAGAATGTTGGCTACCAAACTGCTCTAGCTTAAATAAGCAGGTCACTGTGTATGATGCAATGATAGATTCAATATAAATGGAAATAAGTATGTTTTGCTTCACTATTCTCACAGTTCTGTATATATATATATATATATATGTATATATGTATATATGTATATGTATATATACATATATATATATTAATGCTCTGTGTGTTTTTGTGTTTGCAGTTAAAAGAAAATGAAGAGATGCGCTTATCTTTGGCAGACCTGAGCAACAGCAGCAGTAACAACATCAGCAGACAGAACAGCAGCAGCAGCAGCAGCAGCAGCAGCAGCAGCAACGGCAACGGCAACAGCAACAGCAACCAAAACCGAGATGGAGACAGCAGTGATGGCAATGATCTTGACAGAGACAGAGGCAGAGACAGAGACCGAGAGCTGTGGTGTGTGCAGGATGGACGAGTGTATGAGCAGGGAGAGGACTGGGAGGTTGACAGCTGCACCTCCTGTACATGCCAGGTTTGTGTTGTTCAATCCTGTTGTAACTGTACCAGCAGTGAGTGGACTCAAGGACAGCAACACTCGAGTGTCTGATTGAATGTGAGCTCTGTCATATATAGACTACAGGTTCAGTCGTCCTTGTTTCTGCCCCAGAGTCAAGTTTCCTCGTCTTCATGTGACCTGATTTGAACTCTTTTAAGTCTCTCGGCTTTTACTTGATGTCTGTAAGACAATTTAATATTTTATTGTGTACAGACTTCATCTCAGACTTGAATGCCATAACATCTAAGCCTTCTGGTAAAATCCTGGAGCAACAACAAATTTTGAATCTTAAACATCAATACAGCTCTGATGCAGCCTGTTACCCCAAAGGATTAGTTTGAAATTATGGGAAACGCGCCAACCGACTCAGCACTTCTTTACCACCAATGTACTTTTCAGTATATATACCAGTCTGTTCCCTCCTACTCTGCCAGATTTTTGTGCTATCCCAGGTGCATTTTTCTGGCCTTTTTCTTGCCTGCCTGTCTTGACCTTCTTGCTTACCTTTTTCATTTGAGTCCCTCCACTTCTGAGCTGTCACACTACAGTCAAGCTATAATGATGTTAGCTTAGCAAAAAGACTGGAAAGAGGAGGGAAACAGCTGGCCTGGCTCTGTTCAAAGGTAAAAACAATCCACCAAATCCAGAAAGTCACTCTTCTGAGTTTGGCCAAGTAATAGTTTGGCACGCTGTTCTTTAATGGGTATAAGCGTTGGAGATGGTTAGTATGAATAGGCATAAAAACTAAAGGCTGTCTCTTTGTTAAACTTTGTTTTTTCCCTGCTTCAAATCTTTATGTTAAGATAGTATCTTGTCCATATCTTCATATTCAACAAAGAAACACAAAAAGTGGTAGCAATCTTCGGGTATCGTACTCACCAAGAAAGTAAATGAGCATAATCTTCAAATTGTCAAATTATTCCTGAAAAATGTAGTTACCAGTTGGGGAGGTTTTCCTTGAAAACCAATGTGGTTAAATGTATTTCCAGAGCTGCCTTTGTTGGCCATTACCATTATTTTATGGTTGCTTCACTGTCAGAGTCTCTTCATGAAATATAATTAGTTTTGTCATCAATGGTTTGAGGGAATCACCAAACCTGTGAGTCATCTTACAAAAACATGTGGCTCAAATAGCATGGTATACAGTGTCTAAATGATTATGAATATTGGTCTGCCTCATCTTTACCTTATTTAGGATGGAGAGGCAGTGTGTCGGCAGGTGTCTTGCGCTCCTGTATCCTGCATAAATCCATCCTTTATTGATGAAAAGTGCTGCCCTGTCTGTCTCGGTAAGTTTGATTTGCCAGCAGCTGTGTGCTAAAATCACAAAATGTGATCCAAGTGTACCAACGCTGTGTGTGTGTGTTTGCGTCGATGTAAATAAAGATAACAAAGATGGCTGGTCCCCATGGTCTGAGTGGACCCACTGTTCTGTCTCCTGTGGACGTGGAGGGCAGCAAAGGGGCCGATCGTGTAACAGCATCATGCCGTCCTGTGCCGGTCCATCGGTTCAAACCCGCAGCTGCATGCCAATGAAGTGTGACCGCAAGGGTAGGTCTTACATCACCGCACAGGTCTGTTTTGTCACGTCTTTGACTTGTATTTATGTTTTAATCATTCGAGCACAACCAATCCAAGATAATTAAACAGATATTTCTCAAAGAGAAATATGAAACTTCTGAGAAAAATTGATTTGAGAGATTGCGGTCATAATTGGAAACACATTGTTTTAGTCCTGCAGCCATGCACACGGTATAGAGCTGTGGTGGGGGTCTGCATATTTTCTTTAATTTTCCAGGTTACTTACAGTGCTGTGTGCATGTTTCATGTCTAGTGCACCTCGAAGGGAACTGGGGCCATTGGTCGCCTTGGTCTGCGTGTACAACCACATGTGGAGAAGGAAGCATCACGCGTGTACGTCTGTGCAACAACCCTCCGCCAGTGAAAGGCAGCAGAGGGTGCTCAGGCAGCGCCAGAGAGACACAACCGTGCAACAACACACTCTGCCCCAGTGAGTACAAATGCACATATAAAACTCTGTACATATGCACTTCCTTACAGGTGAATGATGCGTTTGTGTGCAGTTGCTGGAGGCTGGACAGGCTGGACTGAATGGTCACTGTGCTCAGAATCTTGTGGAGGAGGCCTTTCAAGTCGCCAGAGAGAGTGTTTGAAACCTGCCCCACAGAATGGTGGGAAGCCTTGTGCCGGAGACACTGTAGACTACGAAGCATGTAACAAACAACCGTGTCCTATAGGTAAACGTCAAAAACCTCAGGCTGTAGGTAATTGTGTATAGATGTATTATTTTACAGAATGCTAAGAACGTCTGTGGATAAACCTGATCAATTTTTGCTGTAGGAAACATATTTTCAAGCATTAGAGCATTAAAAACAATATCCTTTTTGGTTTGTTTTGCCTTTATTAACTTACTAAGGCTAATGGCACAGTTAATAGTTTAGGTATGAGTTTCCATTGACCCTTTTATGGATTATTTGCTTTGTGACTCAATGCCTTAATGTGTACGTATGTGTTTTCAGACATGTGCTTGTTGTCAAATCCATGTTTTCCTGGTGTGGCGTGCACATCACGCAGCGAGGGATCATGGGAATGTGGACAATGTCCGTTGGGTTTACAAGGCAATGGCACTCACTGTGAAGATGTAAATGAGGTAAAGTCCAGGGCAGACAAAGATCAGATTACAGGACGATGACCTAATGCTACAGAAACAACTTTTATTTTATATAGGTTACCCAATTCTGCATCTACAATATGATACCACAAAAGAGCCTTAACTCCTACCTACTTTCTGGGAGGTATTTTTTTTTTTTGGACTGTCAGTCCACCACTGTGACCAAGACTGAATGTCAAAACAATTATTTTGTAAATATTTTTTAACCTATTGTGGCCACAGAATGAATCTTTCACCTCACTTTTTCGCAGAATTCAGCCTCTAAATCAGCCATTCCCAAAGTGAAGAAATCTTATGGCTTATTCTAAATTTAGAAAGTCCTCTATGGCCTACCAAAACCCCGAATTCTATAATATTTATTTCACGAACAAGCCAAAAATATGATACGTTAATTTGAATTAAAAACAGTAGTGGACATGAATTGCCTCACAAATGGTAAGGAAATTTAACTTAAGCTTTGTTTTGTTTTCTTAACATTTCCTTCAAGATTTAGTTAATTTTACTCAAGTTTGTGTTGTTTTTAACTTACAAGTAGCAGAGTTGTTTGTAATAAAACTGTAGATTAAAATTCTTTTTAATGATCTCTCATGGCCCAACTGCAGTACCTTTGCAACCCCCCAGGGGACCACTGTCCACACGTTGGGAATCACTGTGCCAAACAAAAACCTTTCTCTTTATCTGCAACTGTGGCCGCCTCAAAAAACATCCCTATTCTGTAGTTTGATCCTGGCTCTTGCAACACAGTTGTACAAACAGTTTGTGTTTGATATGCTGAACATGATTAATCCCTCTATTTCCCCAGTGTGAAGTGGACGGTGTGTGTGTTACAGAGTGTGTAAACACAGACCCTGGGTTCTACTGTCTGCCCTGTCCTCCTCGATATAAAGGCACACAGCCATACGGCCTTGGACTACAAGAAGCCCTGAAAACCACTCAGGCAGGTGTTTTATTCTTTGTGCCTTATTATTATATACAGCACATACACTTCACTTTGAAGTGCTATCACGAGCCACTTTAGTTTTCTCATGTGTATGCTTTTGTTGCAGGTGTGTGAGCCATACAATCCTTGCAAAGATAACACACACACCTGCCACAAGTATGCTGCGTGCGTGTACCTGGGCCTGGCCTCTGAGGTTTTGTACAGGTGTGTGTGTGCTGTCGGATTTGCTGGTGATGGCTTTTTGTGCGGCGAGGACTCTGACCTGGACGGTTGGCCCAACAACAGACTGACCTGCAAGAAAAATGCCACCTATCACTGTCAGAAGGTAAAAAATCGGCCAACAAAACACATTAAACGTCTTTTAATCTGTGTTCTGTTTGGGTGTGATTCTAATAAACTGTGATTTGCTGAAGGATAATTGCCCAATGTTGCCAAACTCTGGACAAGAAGACCTGGACAAAGACGGACAAGGAGATGCCTGTGATCCTGATGACGACAATGACAGCATCATAGATGAGAGGGTGGGATTGTGGTTGAGAGTCATTTTAACTGTGTCTGTAAACACATGCATATTCATGTCTCCATTGTGTGTGTTACTGTGTGGATGTTTGACATAGGACAACTGCCCACTGGTGTTCAACCCGCGGCAGTATGACTCAGACAGAGACGGCGTTGGGGACAGCTGTGATAACTGTCCGTTTGAGAGCAACCCACTGCAGAGAGACACCGATAACAACGGAGAGGGAGACGCTTGCAGCATTGACATTGATGGAGATGGTACGAGCCTGGAACTTATTACTTTCTCACAGATATGTAGCCAATAATTTGTTCTTGCCTTTTGTTTCCGTAAGTGAATAATAACATGGTTGTAAAACCGTGTTGTTCTTGCTCAAAACTTCTTACCCACCACTTTACCCCACAGTGGCCCAGTATTAAACATTTATAATATAATTTATTTCTTCTTTCCTCTAAAATGCCCAATTGTTGCTCCCTTGTTCCCTGTAGTTTTTTCCAGTGCGTCTCTATTTTTTGGAACTTAACACAACAAATTACTAGCTCATATAAAGTACTTTAACTAAGTATTTGTCTATTGTTCTTGAAATGTGGATTAAATTTGGCGTGTCTAGTAAAACATTTTTCAATGCATCTCCTTCCTGCAGAGGTTCTGAATGACCGCGACAACTGTCCCTCAGTCTACAACACTGACCAGAGGGACACAGATATGGACGGTGTTGGAGACCAGTGTGACAACTGTCCCCTTCTACACAACCCACTGCAGGTTCATGAAAAACACACTAATATAATCACGCAAATTGACTGTATCTGCTGTAAGTCTGTACCAGGGGGAAAACATTACAGCTGTGGTGACGGTGTTGCGTCACAGAACATCTGGTCTGTGACACACGTTTGAGCACATTCATACAAGTTATTAGTGACAAATAATCACTGATGTGTGTTGGGTTTTTTTGGTTTTTTTGTTAACAAAGAGGAAATATTAGTTATGTAAGTTTACCAAAACTTAAACGTGTGCGTGTGTCTGCAGCTGGACTCTGACAGTGACCTGGTTGGGGACATGTGCGATGACAATGAGGACATTGATGAGGACGGCCACCAGAACTCTCTGGACAACTGTCCCTATGTTGCCAACAGCAACCAGGCCGACCACGATAAAGATGGGAAGGGAGATGCGTGTGACCACGATGATGACAATGACGGAATCCCAGACGATCGTGACAACTGCAGACTGGTGTCCAACAGGGACCAGATGGACACTGATGGTCAGAGTTGCATCACTTGATCTAGATTTTGGCAAATGTAGGATGACTCATCCAATCCACTTTATTTATAGATCACAATTAAAAACAACACAGTTGCCCAAAGTGCTGTAGAGTAACATTAATATAACATAAAACACAGGCAATACTGCCAGACAGAGGTAGAATGACTTATATCAGAAATCAAATAAATTAAACATGTCACTTCTTGACCCTCAGATTATAAAACTTACAGTCCACTATGTTCCCCGTGGTCCATAAACAGTTAATGGCTGTGGTGTTGTTTTGTAATTAAAACATTGTTTAATAGATCAAGAATTACATAGGACTTTCTCATCAGAAGCATATGTTACGATCCTGTCCAATCAGTATTTTTTTATCCCCATCCTGGTGTTACACATATCCCTCTTTCTCTGTCTCTCTCTCTCTCTCTCTCTCTCTCAGGTGACGGCAGTGGAGAAGCCTGTTTTGATGACTTTGACAATGACACTATTCCAGACGCGCTGGATCCCTGTCCACTGAACCAGGATATTGGTTCTACAGACTTCAAGAAGTTTCAGGTTGTTTTACTGGACCCTAAAGGCACAACGCAGTCTGACCCCCTGTGGGTGATCCGCAGCCAGGGCACAGAGCTGCTGCAGACGGCCAACTCGGACCCTGGAATCGCTCTCGGTGAGATTAGTCATACTCTAACCCCCCAAAAAAAATCAAAAACCCATTTCGAGTAAAAAAAAAAAAAGATGGAGTCTTAAAAACAATCCCCTTGGTTTGAACAGGATATGACAAGTTCAGTGCTGTCGACTTCAGTGTGACATTTTATGTGAACACCAACCGAGATGATGACTACGCCGGCCTTGTGTTCGCCTACCAGTCCAGCCAACGCTTCTATGTTGTGATGTGGAAACAGGTGAGACTTTAAATGCTGACTTTACAATGACTATGTTTCCATGGATACCAATAATATGACTATTGACCTCATTCTGAATAAGATATTATTCAGAATAGTTCAAATTCTAGATATTCTAGCATAATCTGATCATGACGCACGTCTAAATCACATCCACTGCGGTAAACATTAAACCAGGCAAAAGATTATGTTAACATGATAGTTTCATATTCAGAATTTTTTCTTTGCATGGGTTAAAATCAGAACAATATTTAATGCACACAAGAAATGTACATTAAATTGAACACAAATGTGACCTACCTCCTGTATATACATCTGTCAAAAGAATTGTTGAGATCCAGAGGAAGGAGATCGGAGTCAGCTCAGTGTCCAAACAAGGGTTTTAATCTTGTACAAGAGGAGCATTCACAAAGCAACACACAGGCCAGTTACAAGGTGAAGACTTCCTGTCTTCGATGAAACACAAGGTATTTATCTGTCTCAATGGGTCAGCTATCACCTTGCCCTGAGTCGCAGACCCATTGTCTCTATTCACAAGTCACCTCAAACAGTTCCTAAAACAATACAAATGGTCACTGGTCCCAAGTCACATCGAACAGTTACATTAACAATACAAAGGGTCAATGGTCGCAGGTCACATCAAACGGTTGCATTGAACATTTGTCTTCATGTATTACATGAGGTACATAATTCCCATAACAACATCAGTTTAACCCTCACACTTTTATATCCTGCATGTTCTTTCTTTATATGGGAGCAGGTGTCGCAGGCCTACTGGGAGAAAAAGCCCTCTAAAGCTTTTGGCACAGCGGGAGTTTCCATTAAACTGGTCAACTCCAGCACAGGACCTGGGGAGTATCTACGCAATGCACTCTGGCACACCGGAAATACCAGAGACCAGGCATGAGTCTGACATTTTGTGCATTTCGCATGTGACATCACAGACCAGACTGACTGACACAGTAAAGATCACATTCTTAAGTGCAATTTTCCTGTCCCCCGCTCACATGTGCGTGTGTCTGTTCCAGGTCAGAACACTGTGGCATGACCCCAATAAAACTGGATGGAGGGACTACACAGCTTACCGCATGCACCTGATTCACAGACCCAAGACCGGGTTCATCAGGTACACAGACATTTGTCACGTACAATACTGAAGTCTCCTTCACACTGAAATTAGCAGCTATAACCAGGTGACGCTCCTTAAAAATCTTAAATACGTTCCCCATTGCCAGTGGTTGCTCTGCAATCACGCGTGCGTCACACACTTACAACTAACAACACCGTATCCCTCAATGATGATGGTCACTATTTTGCATCTTTTCCTTTCCTTTACTCTTTAAAACAATCATTTAGTTGACTCAATTGATGAATTAAATTGTATTCAGCGTTGTCTCAAGTTTTAAAAAGTAAGCATCCCTACAAACATTAATGCTGACCACTGGAAGATAAATAGAGCTAAATTACTTGCAAAATAGAGCAAATGCCAGTCAGAGTTGAAGCACATGTGCATATTGCAGGGTCTTTTGACTAAATATGTTCCCACTGGTGAAAAACCAGTGACCAGAATGGGGAATAATAACGCATAAGGAAGGGGTATTATTCATTTTTAGAACTTGGGACAGTGCTCAATATCATGTATTTGATTAATCAGATCGTCAAACTGCAAAGTAAAAGATGCAAAACACACGAGTGACACATGTCAGGACAGACCAACCACTGGAAATGGAAATATTGTTATTCAGTAGTTTAGTTGGTTTCAATGAAATTGTTTCAGCCATTTCTGTTGGCAAAGATAGGCATAAAACAAAACCGCTGACATGTGAACCTGTACATGTGCTGCCTTAATGCTTTTGTTGCTTGATCGTCATAAATGTCAGCTGGAGTAGAGTCATGGAAGTTTACCAACTTTGGAAATTTTGAAGTTTGTGGACCTCAACAGAACTTTCCAAATGAAAAAAACCCTTTTAATTTATAGTTAACGCATTCAATAGCCCATTTTTCTAAGTGTCATATTCCAAGATATGCTGCTCTGTCTTAAAACGTCACTGATTACTGTCTGTTCCTGAATGCTTTAAAAAGAAAACTTCACATTTGCTTAGAATGAGCAGGCACTGTGTCTGTATTTATGACAATGTTTAACATTACTAAAGCATCTGTATTTATATCTACAAACATGTGATCAATTTAAAGCTGTTTTTTTGTACATTTTCATAATTAAATGAAGAACAAACTGAACTTGAACAAATTGTAAGAAAAGTCAAAACACAAAAGCACAACAAGAAAACCATGGTAAACAAGTAAATGTGATTTGAACGAATTGCCAAAAATAGTTTAAAAACCCCAATGAAATGTTTAAATTACATATTTGGGTTTAGTGGGGGAACAATCTGCTGACTAACTTCTTAAATCTCTCGAAATCTCATGCACTATCACCCGTGAAGGAATAATTCACCCTTGGATGTGCTAATACTCAAGGATATCATCAATCAACAAGAGTTATTTTATGATAACAGTGTGATTCACTCTCTTTGTACCTAGTCCTCCTCAGCCTGCCACATCTATTTCTGCTTAGTTGCACCTCTCTAATGGACTTAAACAAAAAAAAGAAAAAAGAGAAAAGCTCAAGGCAATGGGTTTTCTTTGCTTTGTGCTGTTCATGTGCAAATTTAGAGGACTGCTCTGTTTTCAAGCTGAGAAAAAGTGAGGGGGTATAAGAACAATGCTGTGATGTGCCAGGCCCAGTTGTTTAAGAGGCTTGATTATGTTTAAAGATGCAAGCATTGGTTCTGCTAAAAATCTGTGTGTTTAGCAAATATATTGTAGAGTTTGAAAAGAATGTTGTGGAGGAAGGACAATCATTTCTATTTGTAATGTGCCATTCAAACATCCAATATAACTGCCTTAAAATATCTCCGTTTGACGTCACATGCTCGGAATTATCCACTGCAGGGCCAGCGCTAACCTTTCTTGTGCCCCAAGAGCTTTCAGTGGGAGAAGCCACAGTAAACCTTTTATGATTTCTATTTGAAATACTTCTTATAGAGGCTTTGTCCTCCTGTTTGACATCTTTTTCCTCTGTTGTATCAGGTATCACACACTGTGGGACATTTTCTGTCACACTAAATGATGTTCCAGCCCCCTGTGTCAAATCTTGAAGTTAACTTGTCATTAGTGTAATTTTCCTTAATTGTGCATTTGAAATAATACATGCATACATACATACCATACACCTATCACAGTGTTCTGTTGAAGAAACAGTATGAATGACAGATATATATATGATATAATAACAATATACAAGTAAGCAATCAGTCAGGGACAGTAACACACATAAAAACAAAACAGTCCTCTGAACGTTAATGCAGTTTTACAGAATAAAACAACAACATTACTAAAGATATACAGTATAACAGACAATAAACCTATATTATGCAGGAGAAGCATTGGTTTGACCCAGCTGAAGTAGTGCGCCCATGTGGAAAATATTGATTTGTTTACAGAAGTGATTTTAGAGCTCTTTTAAACTGCTGTGAAGACAAAAACTGTTTTAAAGTACTGGCAGACAATTCCTTACCTTGGGTGCTTGGTAAAATATGCACATCCGCAAACTGAAATCTATGTTTTCAGTTTGCATTCAGAGAAGCTACTTGGTTATGTTATAGAAAAGTCTGGGCCAACATTAACATGAACCACATGCACAGCCTTGAAGGCAAACATCGCCTTCGTGCGCACGTCATGTCCCTCACAAAGAGCTGCAGCTGCTTTAGTCCATGAGCTTGAATGGTGTCTTTCATTCAAAGTCGTCAGTTGTTCCTTGAGTTTTTCTCTAGTAAACCGGACTGTGTTGCTAAACACAAATGGCTGCTTCATACTGCCTGTGTTGTATACTCTGTGCAGGGTGGTGGTGTATGAGGGCAGGGAGATTTTGACTGATTCAGGAGCAGTGTATGACCACACACTGGCTGGAGGCAGACTGGGATTGTTTGTCTTCTCTCAGGAGCGCGTCCTCTTCTCAGACCTCAGATATGAGTGTAGAGGTGAGCAAGATCTCTTAAAATACTTTTTCTTCTCAGGTTTTTAGCTAAAACGAATTCCCATTCTTCTTAAAAAATGATATCACAATTATAAAAGAAAAGTACTGTGGCAAATCGTTGTTGTTCATTCTGATGCATTTAACGATATGTAAGATTTTCTGTTGTAGATAGTTGTAACTGCTCAACGTGAGCCGCCAAAATATTACAAGAGGAAATCTGTGGGGTCATGAGATGATTAATAACCACAGATTGTTATTAGATGATTAAATCTATTTTTAAACTATAATAATTAGTGAAATGAAACAAACTGAGGACCTTACAGAGGCGGTGTCTCTGGTGGAACTGCTGAAACATGAGAATTGACTGATTTATTCTTTTATTTATTTGTTTTCACTGCATATTTGTTTTTACTGCATTCCACAAGCTCGTCTAACGTGATGGGACTAATTTAACGTAATATTTAGTTACAGAAATAAATAAATTTCCTAAATGTATGAAGTCCGTCAGCATCTGTAAACCCATTCCTCTCATGAAAGGTACCATCTGATGACCTTGTATAATCTGTTTTCTTTCTTCTTGTTTTTTTCCTCTAGATAACTGATGTGTTTTGCTAAAAATATTCAGAAAAAAGCTTCAACATCCCTCCAGAGATGCACACAGAAAATCTTAAGACAACTGAGATGCACCAGACGCAGCCAAGCCTGTCAGTTAGTGGCAATCATCTAGCAGCTTTTTATGCAGCAGCATTGATTTCAGACTGTCTCATTCGCTGTATGTAACTGTGGACTCTGACAGCATCTCTAATGAAACTCATTCTCACTGCTTCCATTTGTGCTTTCCTTAAAGTTGTAAATAATTATTTATTGTCAGATACCCGGTGTGACAGAGAGACGTGCGAGGACGACGGAGAAAGTGGAACAAATGTCTGGTATCTTAATAATAAAATACAGTTTTTATCCAGTTGATTCTTTTTTTGTTTTTCAGGATGCCAATGCAGCTTGATTACATCAATGCGGTCTCTAGTGCCCTCTAGTGGTGGAAGTAATGATTACAAACGATTGACGGGATAGAGGAAACAAAGCATGTATGTAAATCATTTATTCATGTCAAAATACAATGTTCATCACAATTTAAAAGCTTCTACTTACAGTTTAGTAAAAACCCACGTGTTACTGTAATAATTCAAGATGGAACTAAATGTAAAAGTGCAGTACTACTCAGTTAATTGATTGATTTTCTTTTAAATAACTGGCTTTAAAAATCCTGGAATAACTTTACATATAGAAACATTTAATTTAAAGGTGCAGTGTGTAACATTTAGCGACATTTGAAGTTGCATGTTATAGCTGAACATCCCTCACCTCACTCTTCATTTCTTAGTGTGTTGTTGACACTATGTAGCTTTCAGTTTCAAAAGATGATCAGTACTGTACTACTGATAATAATAATAATAATACATTTTATTTATATCAACACTCAAGGACATGTTACAAAACAAACAAACAATAAAAAAACAGGACGATAGAGAGTAGGCTATTTTAAACAGGTGGGTTTTTAGTCTAGATTTAAAGAGGGGAAGAGGGGAAGAGAGTCAGAGTCGTGGATGTCTGGTTGGAGTGAATTCCAGAGACGGGGAGCAGAGCGGCTGAAAGCTCTGCTCCCCATGGTGCTGAGGCAGGTGGAGGGCACAGTGAGGTGGAAGGAGGAGGAGGATCTGAGGGAGCGGGAGGAGGTGGCGATGTGGAGAAGGTCAGAGAGACAGGGTGGGACGAGGTTGTGGATGGCCTTGAAGGCGTGCAGGAGGATTCTGAATTGAATTCTGAGATTGCCCGGAAGCCAGTGGAGTTGTTGTAGGATGGGGGTGAGGTGGTGGAATGATGGGGCTCTGCTGATGATGCGGGCAGCTGAGTTCTGAACCAGTTCAGGTTTATGGAGGGATCTGTGAGGGAGACCAGAGAAAAAATTGCGGTCCCTCTGCAGAGTTGACCTGGCTCCTGAATATAAAATGTTCATTCTGGGGTAGTGGAAAACAACAGTTCATACAATCAGGTGACTGTACACTAAAGTATATATATATATATATATATATATATATGTACATACATTTTTTAATCTCCAAAATAGTTCAAAGACCATTGTAATGCAAATGCAGAGGTTCTCCTCTACGCACATGAAATATGTTGTAAAATAGCAGCTGTGAACAAGTGCAGAAAACTACAAATGTAGAGTAAATAAATAATTATGTAGTAACCACTGTAAACAGATTCTGTCCAGGATTCTAAAATAATAATAAGGCTCAGCAACACTGTAACAATATAAAACCCATAGCACACTTTATCAGTTCACTCCTGAGTAACTGCAGCTGCTTCTAGTGTCTTATACCTCGAAAAAAAAAACCCACAGAAAACCTCTGCTACTTTATTTGAAATTCCTGAAAGATGAAGAAATGAAGTAAAGACAAACAGGAAGGAGAACAGACTCCTGCTGTGAGGCTGTCTGCAGGAATAATTGAGTGACTTCATTCAAATTTGACACTATTCCTATAAATCATCAAGATGTTTGCTCCCAACGGTAAGCAAACACTTGAGAGGGAAGAACAAACTCAACAACAAAAGCAGACTCGGGGTGGGGTTCCACCCTCTAATTGTTCTCCACCATACACTCCCTGAATGTCTACTTTTATGATGTTATGCTGGTGAGCCGAAGGCAAACTTCCACCTAATGGACAATGAAGTTCTATTCTATTCTCTCACATATAGAAGAGAAGAGTAGGGGTGGTAATCACAGGCTTCCTCATACCCAATACCTGGTCCACGATACCAATAATATCACGCTACAACGATAACTGAAGAAAACAAAACCTCTGTGAAAAGTTGTGCAGGATTTCTCACAACATAGAGAACAAAATGCATATGTATTGTATTGATATTGAACGTGGATGGAGCATCCATTAATGTAACTTTCTCCACCATTATCCTCATTCACTTAAGCAGAGTAAAAGTGCAGGGACTGTTTACTTGAGAGTGGCTTGGAAGGACAACCATCTACCACCAAATCGATTTTTTGACCCACCTCTAAAGATGAGAGAGAAAGACCAGTGAAAGTTTTACAAATATTATCATTATTATCATTTACTTACTCAGTTTTATAATGACAATAACCGCATTTTGGGTGATAGAAAACACTCATTGTCATTTCATTCTCATAGTAAACATTTAAATGACTTAGATCTGGCGTCTCCACAGAAACGTACCCTTGAGTTTCAAGGAAGATAGGTGGTATTGTCAACAAACTCGAAACCTGTTCTACCTGTTCCACCTGTGTGATGCACGAACACACACACACACACCTGGCACATTGAATGACCGACGTCACAACCTGTTTCCAGTGACATAGGAAGAATGAGGAAGGCTTGTCCTCCGGGCACAGAGAGAGCACAGGCCTCATCAGTGTCACAAGTTTAAGTTTATTGCAGTTCTTCATCTGTGGAAACAGGCGGGATGTTGCGCAGTTGCGCCGCGTCCATGGAGCGACACCGCACCGCGCTGACCTTTGCGCTGCTGATCGTCGGTTACATCCTTTATGTCACGATCGGCGCCGGGATTTTCTCAGCCATCGAGATGCCCTACGAGCAAGAGCTTCGAGCCGAGCTGAAGGCGGCGAGGCGGGACTTCCTGAACGACAACACCTGCGTGTCCGACGCGCGCCTGGAGGAGCTGCTGGTCCGCGCGCTGGAGGCCAGTAACTATGGCGTCTCCGTGCTGGGTAACGACAACGACAGCGACCGCAACTGGGACTTTGTGTCTTCACTGTTCTTCACCAGCACCGTGCTGACCACAACAGGTGATGACCAACAGATCTGTCAATCAAACTTACTGTTTATACTCTCTTCAAGTATGTATGTACTGTATATGTACATATATTAGGGATGCACAGTGTTATCGGCACAATATCGGTATCAGGAACGGCAAACACATCAGGATCTGCCGATATGACTAATGACTACAACATTAGGCTAAATGCATCTACAACTACAACGTTTACGTTTATTTGTCTTGGTCAATGAAGAAAATGTATGTTTACATCTGCTGTGACCTGAGTAGCCAAAATATTATATTTATGCAGTTTGATGCAGGGAAAAAACTATATGTATTGGTATTGTATTGGTTATTGGCCCAAGCACTCTCAATAAATCGGCATATTGGATAATCAGCAAAAAGTTCAATAAAGTATCCATGTGTATATATATCTATGTGTAAATATAGATTTATATATGGCAAATACGAAAGCATAACATATAATGCAAAAGCAAAAACCCAAAGGTTGTGATAGTGAGGTAGTAATAAAACAATCAAAAAGTTATATTTTGATGATGCAAACAAGGATAAACCTAACAAAAATCTGTGTCATATACACGTCAACACGTTACATATGATGTGGTACGTCACATGTGTAACACGTGTAGTACACCACGATGTGTAACAGATTATAAAATAAATTGTGCACATGCAAACGTAATCAAGAAAAACCCAACTGCAGCAAATTTCATTACAGTTATTACATATACTGTATGGTTCCCAGATGTTAAAATGTATAATTTTGCTTTTTTATTTGTGCTTTAACAGCAATAACCTTTGGCAAAAGATGCCCCACTAACACTTTGTTATATGAACAAAGTTGAATAAATAGTTCAGAAAAGTGTCAGAAAATGTCAAAAATTCCTTCCCCAGAATCCATTAAATTCAATAATAACAACTGGTCAGATGATGTCACCTACTTTCCTGAAAATAATGCACACTTATGTTTCAAATTCCAGACCATGTTTGGAATCACAATCGTATACTTTCTCCAAAGGACCTGTGTCACAAAAGTATAGCTAGAATTCAGGGTGAGCTCTCTCTTTTCAGCAGATTCACTGTGTATGGAAATCACTGCTCTGTGAAAGTCAAACACTGAAGTAACAATAAGTAAAAAGCATTTTTCCAGGTTAATGGGGTTTTCGTAAATCATCTGTTGGGCTAATACTTTATAGATCATTTATTTTTGGGTTGGGTAAATTTGTGAAAAATTGCTTTCCCCTGGCTGCTATAATTAGCTAAAGGTGCTTATTTAAATGTTGGAAAAACATGACGAAATATAAATAATATAATTAAAGAGCGCTCACTGAGGCGATGGAGGACGAAACAAACAATCCTGATTTTATACAAAAGTTTTCCTCACTTTAAATACTTCTGTTGTTCTATCAACACTGTTCCTTTGTGAAGCTACAGGGAGAGGGCTGAACAATTTGGGGAAAGCATCTTCTTCCAGTTCCTCTGTGGGTGTGTGGGTTTTCTCAGGGTTCTCTAGTTTCCTCCCACAGCCCAAAAACATGCAGATCTGAGAATTAGGCAAATTGGACACTCAAATTGACCGTAGGTGTGAGAGTGAATGGTTGTTTGTCTCTATATGTGTCCCTGTGATGGACTGGTGACCTGTCCAGGAGTGCACCACGCCTTTCACACTATGTCAGCTGGGATTGGCACCAGGGCCCCCGCACCCTTATGTGCATGATAAAGCGGTAGAAGATGAGATCTTAGGGGGTTATAGAGACTATATTAACATATTAACTACATGGTTTTCTAACACTTATGAATCACCATTACTGAAAGCATTAAAAGTGAATCATGAACCCTTGGTCAGACATGCTGCACAAGAAGAAATCTGAAGAGGAAGAAGAGGCAAAGGAAAGAGGGAAAATAAGAATGCAGTAATGCAGCATTACAATAAACAAAACACATAACACAGTCTTAAACTTGTAAATCAGTCTCAGAAAAGTGCTGTAGATATAGTTTTATTAAGAGAGTACAGATGTATAGTATATGTTGATAAAAACATTTTAACATGTTCACATCTAAATAGTGTTAGCTTAGGTTAATTAGTTTTATTTTGTTGTTGGAATAGTTTCAAAGTTGGCTTTGAGAGCAGAGTGTTCTGGAGCTAGTTTGTGTCTTCCTGTCCTGATGTTGCCTCTGTTCTCCTTTTCCATATGTATTTAAATAAATCCCTAACTCATTAGACTCCAGGGTGTTCTTCACTGTGCTCCAAAACTTTGATTGAACAGTAATACTTAAATAGGTTGTTTATATTGACTTTATTCACACTTTGTCCAGCTTCAGCTGTGGCACCACCACCAAGTCTCATTCAGTAACTAGATGCAGGTTTAACCAGGTTTAGGAATGTTGGGAGTTCCTGTGTTTTTTTTATAGGAAGTCACACATGCTTTTAAATATTTTCTTTGCTAACAGGGACTAATCAGAATGAATCCCTCTGCCTGGTATTCATTTACACTTGACAAAGTCATTCGTCTCTCTTGATTTGTTTCTTCCAGTTTAAACGCTACTGAGCTCCTAACGTCTCCTGCAGAAACTGCAATTAAGTCTGTGCTGTTTATGTTTGTTTTTCCAGGGTACGGCCACAATGTTCCTCTCTCAGATGTAGGCAAGGCATTCTGCATCTTCTACTCCATCTTGGGAATCCCCTTCACCCTCCTGTTCCTCTCCGCTGTGGTGCAGAGGATCATGATGGTGGTTACGAGACGTCCAGTGTCCTACTTCCACCGTCGCTGGGCCATATCTAAACCGAGGCTCGCTGCCATCCACGCCACCTGCCTCACCATCCTCATGACGCTGTTTCTCCTCTTCATCCCTGCGTGGATCTTTATCGGCCTGGAGAAAGACTGGAATTATCTGGACTCTCTGTATTTCTGTTTTATCTCTCTGACGACCATTGGCCTCGGGGATTACGTCCCCGGTGAGACTCATAGTAAAGAGGCCAATCCACACCCAGTGCTCTACAAGCTGATGATCACAGGTGAGTAGTTTGGTGTCTATGCTGTGCCGTGTTTTATGTCTCCAAAAGGTAAAGTTTCAGACTTTAGCTGCAAAATCCACAAGTTTAGTAATTATTTCCAGATTTCCAGGTTTGATGAATTGCCTCATCCTGTAGAAATGTCTTTGATTGTGACTCCTTGAAACTAAATATTGTTTAATGGTCTGTGAGGTGAGAGCAAATGAAACCACAGGGGGATTTGTTTTTCCCACAGCTCTGTGCCACAGACACACCCTTAGTAAATTGCTCAGGTGTGTTTATATACAGTAGTTGGTGTAAATGGGGGGAAAAATCATTTCATCAGATTGCTTTTAGGTTGTACTGAAAAAAGGATACAACACTCTCTGTATTGAACATTCTTATAGCCTCTGTATATACGTTTTAACATAGTAATGGAAAAAAAGCAGCCTAAATGCAGTGTGTTCTTAGGGTTAATGGCCACGAGAGGGGGCAATAATTCTGCACTTCACAGGGGAAAAAGCTGCACGAGTGTACTGTAAACATGACTGTACACTGTGAACGCTGATCTAAACATCAGCATATTATTATTCACCATGTGAGAATTTTGAATTGATGAAGGCACTAAAGTCACCAAATTCATGAATATCTGTTCAAAAGGTCTTGACAATGCAACCAATAGATCGTGCATACTATATACATTGAATAACTCCAATTTAATATTTATCTCTTCTTGTACAGGCCTAGATGTTATAATGAATGTTAATGAATGTAGTGATGCAAGATGGCTCAGAAAAGCAAAGCCCCTGTCTTAAGTACATAAAAAGGCTTATTGTAAGGCTATGAAATCTAACTAAAGTGATAATGAACTTAAACAAAATAATTATGTAAAGTGGTTTCCATTTCTGCCTATAACCTCTTTGTATATGTCACAAACTGGACCTTTAAATGAGACAACATAAGTGCATAATGTTCATTACCAGTTCGTCTTGACTAACTTCTCTGGTTGCTGAATATCCACTTCACCCATTATTTGTCGACCAAACCTGTGTATGATCTCATCTGTCAGTCTGGTTGTTTTGGTCAATCATGTTGCCATTGTGTGTGTGTGTGTGTGTTTCCTTCCTCAGCCTATTTGCTGACAGGCTTGGTGTGTTCCCTGGTGGTGCTGGAGACGTGCTGCGAGCTCCCCCAGATGAAACGTCTCAGGCAGAGGTTCTACCAAGAAAACGTCCGCGAGCTGGACTCGGAGACGGCCAACATCATCGACGAGGAGCACAGGAACGATGAGCTGAGCGATCACACGGCAGATAACCTATCAGTCATCTCATCTGTGTCAGAGCAGGCCGCGACGTTACGGCAACACAACACAACGTCTCCTTACACCCCAGTTGTTAACAGAAAGATAAGATGACAGAATATCTACCACACATTGTTTTTAGGTGACTTTCACTATGAACATTTGAGGCTGCTCAGGTTTATACTGGCACGGAATGCTATCTAAATATGAGTGCACAGTATAAGCAGCCTGACCATGCCTGTGTGCAGATCTGCATCTGGAAATAAAAAAAGTGAGTGCTTTCTGCCATTGCCAACATCAACAGGCATTTTGTGTAAAAGCAGGAACCACCCACAGATAATCAGGACCGTGCTGTTTTCTTGTTCTCCCCTGTTGTTCCATTCCCTGCTGATAAGAGTTAGATCTGTGACATAGAGGAAGGGCTAGGCCCCCAAACGGAGGGAAAACCCAGAACCCTTCACTTCCTGCCAAAGCTATGGAGCTGTAGTTCCAAGACAGAGGATCTCATGCTCCCTTTGCGCACATTATATAATCCATGGTGGTGTCTGCGTAGGAAATTTGCCTTCTTGGAAGTCATAAAGAAGTATCAGGAGACTGAGGTACACATATTGCACATTATATAGATGATTTTTTAATAAAAGAGCAAATAAGCAAGAATAGACATCTTTTTCTTTGTGGTTGTTTAAGTTGAATGATTAACCTTTCAGTGATTATACTGCAATACTCACCCTCTAACCACTAGAGGGCGGCACTTTCATGTTATATACAAAAGTGGATTCACCGAGGAACATGCAAGAATGTGTCATGGTGAGAGAGCATGGCGTCGAACAAGAAAGTCTTTAATGTACATTATTAACTTTGTCAAAGCTGTCTCAGTTTACACGAGGATCAAACAGTATGTACAGCACATGGTGGTGGATGTTTTGTGCCTTCAAGTCATTAAAACATGGTTAAAATTACAAGAAGAAGAAGGATATGACTTGCAATCCAAAGATAATTTGTTGCTATTTTCACTGTAATTTAACGGTTTCTATGGCCTTTAATCAAGAGCAGAATTTGGGGGTCAGTTTTATAATTCATTCATGCAACGTTTAACCTGACATAAGTGATCAAACAAACATATTATATAAACTCAGGTTGTTTATTTGTTATAGTATTGCATTCACATTATAAGACACATACTGTACATGCAGACTGATGTGGGCACTCACATTCACACATACATTCAAATGCACACACACATAAAAAACAAAACAAAACATAAAAACACATGAGGAAATGTGCTTCAGCCAGGGAATCAAGGTTCATTTATCCCCCGGTATGAGAAAACATTTGTCCTTCTGAAATGTCCTTGACTCCATATGAGCTGCAGGGTTGTTGTTGTTCAGCAGATGTTTGACCTTTTGACCTTTTGAAATCCCCACAAAGGCTGTTAAGTGTAAATTCATTCCCATTATAGGTAAAATAGTGGACACCAGCTCACAGACACAATTTCACACATAAATACATACTGTACATGTGTGTGTGTTCATATAATATGTGGCTGTTTGGAGCACCGCGGCCAGAGAGGACGCAGGCTGACGATGAAGAGGACGAAGAGCAGTATTGCCATGATGGTGACGATGGAGACGTAGCCTGCGTGGGGCAGAGGGGGAGTGTCCGGAGCTTCGGCTGGAATCATGTTAGTCAGATTCAGCATGTAGCCCAGCGTCCAGCCTGCATCGCTGCCTTTTATCTGACAGAAGAAGAGGGACAACTTTTACAAACTGAAAACAAGGGAAATCAAAATAATCAAATAAATCATGTGCTACTGTATTGTCTTTACAAGTGTCGACCTGACCAAAGACACACGGCAGGTGTTTGGACCTTGAGTAGATAGAAGTTGTGAACGCTTACTCTGGATTTAATGTTGCGAACACTGTTGTACTTCAATATTACTATCAATATTTGATATTTTATTATATTTGAAAGAAGGTTTTATTTTTACTGTAACTGGGATGAAGTCCAAGGCAGAATTATGTTTAAAGTAGTCAAACCAAATTGAGTTTCCCATTGTGTGGGGGATATTTAACATATCATAACTGTTGCATCACTGTTGCCAAAAAATAAAGGGTAAGTGCACATGTAAGGATTCACTTGATTATGGCAGTTACAAGTATTGTCCTGTTTGCTGTGTTTTATGTAGCAATTTCCCTCCATAAAGGGGAAAATGTTCTTTTTATGGGGACAATAAAAAAAAACCTTACATATTGAATTTATGTTTCAACCAAACCCTTATCGTAACCCAACCTTTACTTCAAACAAATAAATCTTTTATTATGTTAATCAACTACTTACTCCAACAATAGTTACTTTTGATGACAGCATGAAAGGTACAGGTGTAATATGTTGTATTGGATTTAGCTGCTTCATATATAGGGTCAAGTTCACTGCCACACAGTCATGGCTTACTGTACTTTATCTGTCAACTGTGATATTCACTCACATAACAAAACATACCTACTTACCTTTTTATTACCTTAATATTCAGCTTTCTCTACTGTTGTTAATGCTGTTTTTTTGTTAACGTTAATGTTTTGTTAATTTTACTGTCTTTATTTCCACTTTTAAATGCTTAACACAGGGGTCTCTGAACTGAAATGGCTAACATAATATATATTGCAAGGATATTCATGATGATATTTCACTGAATTTCAAAGTAAAAAGAAATAATAACATTTTGACTTTAAAATTCAATTGATTTAGAGAACGTTCTCTAAAGGTTGTATGAAGGGATGTGACAAAGTAACGTTCTGGGAACCAAATGTGCAACCAAAAACTAATGTTAGCGGAACGTTAGGAAAACCTTCCATGGTAACCACAGGAGAACTTCGGGCTGAACCTTCAGGGAATGTTGTGAACCAAAAATTGTTAGGTGGGTTCTGTTAGGTGCTGTGAGTTTGAGACCTCTGCCTGGACTGTGGTTTGTCTCTTCGAGTTGTTGTCGAAAACATCACGGTGCTCCATGACTTCTTGTTTGTTTTATTGCTTTTCCATCTTTGAGTTGTTTTGAGCGTTCGCCACCGTCACGCGCTCAGCAGCAGTGTAACACACCTGCTCTAATTACACTCGTGCGGGCGGACGAGGCACAACAGACCGTCACCGCCTCCTCCGCACGAAGATACTTTGCAGATAAAATACAAGTAATGCTGTCTGATAGCGCTACTAGCTTGTTACAGTAAACTTCCCCTTTGCTTGGAGGAGACTCCGTGTTTATCTGGACCCGTTACCAGGACGACATGTCAACTGGGTTTCACTGTTTACATTCGAGGGCGAGCATTCTTGATGAGGAGCCACCTTTAATTTATCCTGGGTAAGTACCTGCTCCTGTGCTGTATTTAAACTATAGCTACTAACCATTGTCATTAGCCTTGAAAAAGAATTGTTCATGTTGTTTATTCTGTGCGTGTGTTGTGCTGTTTAAGGTACATAGTGTAGGATTTATCAACATGGGTGAAGTTGCCCATGTTGCAGCTGACTCCTCCCCCCTGAGCAGCAGGAGGAGAAACTACGGTAGCCTGAAGTTATCTTTAAAACTCAAACGGTGTTTAGTTGTAAATATAATACAATTATATATATATGGGCCATTCTACCGAATTCGTGCAAATTGCTGTCCCACAATAAAAAAACTATTTAACAAAACAATTAAGAATTCAGACCTTCAATATTTACTAAGATGATGTTATGATCTAGTTAAACACAAGACTGTAACTATTTAGTAATTAAGCTAAATATATACAAAATCATCATTTATGCTTCCTTCCTAGGTACTTTCTATTGGGAAGTAGTTGTCCCAATCTCTAAGCCCTAAATTTCAATCCATGAAATTAATACTTAAAAGAATTTTGTCATTTTTTCCAATAGTGTATTTTAAAATATATGTTTGGTTTCTTTTAAACAGAATGTAAAACATTTAGATTCATTTTGAAGTTTTTTTTAAAATTACAAAACATGCTTTAAAAAATGCTGTCCCACACTTTCACGTCACAACCGTAACACGAGTTGTTTTACCACATGGGTGGAGCCTGGTTTTAGTCACACCCCAGAATTTCTGACCAAGAAATGACATTGCATCCCTGTCCCTCATGGCTGCATGGTGAGATATTACCTCTCATAATTTTTAAGTAAATGGGTTCCAAAGTCTGAAAATCAGCATGTTACATTAATAATTGTCACAACCGTACACGTATTATCTGCAAGTAAATACACTTTTGGGGGCTCAAAACAAAATATTATGTTTTGTTGTGTGTACAACTGTTCAAACATCTGTTCCTAGCCATTTACTTGTTAGCATGTTTGAGTTATGCTAGGAATTAGCTAAAAATGTCACAACCGTAACAGTCACAACCGTAACAAATTGTAACGTTACGGTTGTGACATAATCATTATGGTGTACTGTTCCACATATTTAAGGAGATTTTTCATCATTATTATTACATTATACTCTTAAAACATAATAATAATAATAATAATAATATTGTTATTATATTTGATTTGTAAAGCACATTTCATTATTAAGAATCTCAGAGTGCTAAATAATGTTTGATATGATAAGGAAAGAAGGAAAGAGAACGAAACTAGAAACGAAAGAAAGGAGGAAAGATCAAATCTATCAGTGATTTATCTGACAGGGAGCAAAGGAAGGTCAGAAGATCATGGCGAAAAAGACAGCAACATCACAGGCTATTGGTGAAAAGTCAAAGAGAGGTGGAGAGATTGTGCACAACTTCCACGCCACCTCCCACACCCTCTGCCACGCCTTCTCCCATGCCGCCTTACCTTCCACGCACTTCTAGTGAGACTGTTACTCCACGCACTTCTAGTGAGACTAATAAGAGACGTTGGAATGCGTGACCACAGAAAAATAAACTTGAATGGAAGAAAGAAAAATATAGAAAACGGTGCCATAGATTGTGCGTGAGGCCAGAGAAGTCAAAATGTTCCGCAAGAACAAAAACTCAGAAGGAAGTATGGAAGCACAGAGTTCCTGTGCATAGCAGAAAGACCCTTCTTTTCCATAACACACTCATGCACAATTTGCAGAAAAAAATACAAGTCTGCCAATTATAAAGAGAAACATGGATTAAGAAGCGCATTGACAAGCAGGTTGCTCAGAAAATACAATCTCGTTTCTATGCTCAGAGAAACACTAGGCAGCTCCCACAGGCAGCTCTCAACACGACTGCAGACAACCCACATCTAAAGTTCACATATCAGAGACATAACATTTGTGTTTGTAAAATTCACATTAAAAGGCAGGTTATGAGTTAATATTAAGCAATAAGGTTGAGGGGATATAATACAACCTTGCAAACAAAATACTGTGGTCATGAGCAAAACAGTGCGGTCACTACCGTAACAGTGCGGTCACTACCGTAACACTGAATGTTTTGTAAAATAAAATAAGAATTGAGTAATTAAATAACATTTTATGATAACTATTGGTTAAATATACATTCAATGTAATAACTAATAAACTCTGAGATCTCTATGATCAGTGTAATTCATTTTACAAAAAAGATTGCATTTAAATTTTGATGAGTCTTAGAAAATAAACTTTGTAAATTTGTTAAAAAAATTATTTTAATTGATTTAGTTGTAAAACCCTTCATAATAAATTACTAAAATTATTCTTTAGAGGGTGTATGGACACACAATATTAACAGATTAATATAATGGTTTTTATTGCAGTGTGTTGCTGTGTTACGGTAGTGACAAATTTTAGGAGTTGAAAAACATTTCAAGAACAGGCAGACATTAATATATGAAATTTGACTGCGCCTTTACTAGATATGTACCATAGACATATGGTACAATATATGTATGGACAAGGTTTTTGGAAAAAAACAACTTTTGAAAATGTGTTTCCAACTCTGGACTTTGCACGAATTCGGTAGAATGGCCCATATATATATATACATAAATATAATTGACGCATGTGTGGTGGTCATAATGATAACAACAACAATTAATACATTATGGTGATTTGTGCACTCAAAAAGTAATACTGCCAAATGCAAATAATTGCACCTAAATGTCCTTTGGCTTGTGGCTACTTTTCATTGTTGGTGTTGGTAGATGTTTACTGCTCTGATTCCCTGCAATAAGCAGATATTATTAACATTTTAGTAAATAATTGAGGATGAGAGTTACTCTGGCTCTGCATCGCTGTTAATGTAAATATGTCGGTCACTAATCATTGACAACTATCAGAAATGTTGCTAACTGCTGAATGACCGTTTTACAATATATTTATTGTTCTCACAGTTGCAATCTGTATGCGATCTGAGGCTTTTGTTTTGTCACGTGGTTAAACATGCTACTATGCTTCAGTGCCCTTGAGCCCATGTTTGTGTAAGTATATGTGAGACAGATAAATGTTGTCAATGTTTAAGCTTTGGGAGATTAGTTCTCACAGTCCGGCTTGTTATCACCTGGATTCTGCGAGATTCCCCTTAAACACTAGATATGATTTGTGCTGAATGCAGTATCTGTATTTATGATGGCCATTTTCCTGATTATATATATTTATAAATGAGATAAGAAATCATTTGGGGCCTTCAAAACTGGGGCAATGCTTGATGGATGGTTTAGTGAATTAAGTGAATAATCAAGGTTAAGGTAAAGGTTTATACTAAACTGATAAACATTTTCTTCTTAAAAACAATGTTGTTAAAACATAATTTTCATTAAGCTTCACATTTAGCACTTAACGTTTTTACTAAGCAGGTCTTTTCACGTTTCAAATTTGTATTGACATAAAGGTTACGGAATGCATTCACTAAAGCACATACCATGTTGGAGAATTTAATTCATTCAAACAAATTGGCCTAAACCATTAATTCTAACTGATTCATTACATTGATTAATTGCCATGCCCTAATTTATTCTATTTAAATTATTAAAAATGTTGAATATCCCGAGTAGGAGTGGGCAAAAACCAATAAAGTGAAATATCGTAATATTTTTGCCATATTCGCTCTTGAGACACCAAGTATTGTTTTGTTTTATTTAATATATTTTTTAAATGATACAAATAAACATTTAACTTTTTGTGGATTATCATTAAATTAGCACAAGCACTAGATGCTCACTCTCACTAGAGCTGTTATGTGACTATATCGCAATATACAGTATGATTTCGCAAATAATCAGTATTTTGCAATATTGTGATAATATCGTATCGTGACTTAAATGTCGCGATAACATCGTATCGCGGTGTCTCTGGCGATTCCCACCCCTAATTCTGAGTGGTTAGTCAGGAGGTAGATGATTAGCCAAAGCTTCTAACGGACAACATCGAGTTGAATTTAGTTCTAAATTGAATTATCAAGACCTTGAGAGTCCAGAACTAAAAGGTTGTCACAAATATAGACAGTCAAAAGGATGTGACTTAAATCAGATGGAGGCGTGGCCTCAGGCTTGTTTGACATACGTTGGGAGTGGACTGTAAACTACTGACCTTCTTGATGTATTTTATGGTGGGGTAGGTTTGTGAGGTGAAGTTGTATCCTTCGGTCAGCAGGGTGACGATGTATGTGCCAGAGAAGCAGTATTCAGCCAGGTACTTTATGTTTCCATGCTGCTGCGTTAGCTGTACAAGCAGTGTGAAAGCATTAGTTTTCAGCAAATGCACACTGAAGGACATGAAAGTAGGACATATTTTTTCTTCTGTGTGTAACTGAGTATTGAATATACACCAACCTCACTCCAAGGCGTAGCACAGTAGCGTTTTAGCTTTTCCTTGACGTCTTCCAGAGGGATGGATGTATCTGTCAGATTGAGGAAGTCCATCACAAAGTAGTAAGCAGAGAAAGCCTACAGCGAGGGGGGAGGGGAGAGGAAGAGATGAGGCAAAAGGAACTGAACTTGTCTTCTCAGAGGAATACGTTCTTAGTATTTGACTCGTATGACCTAGTATGAGTTAAATTTGGAGCCAAGTTGAAAGTAATGCTTCTTTGTTTTCAGTTCTGGTTATTGGTAGCACATTGAAGACTGACATATCCAGTAAGTGAGACACTCTGTCTGAAAAATGTACACATGCTACAGTAAAGTGCTAGGTGCGTCACAAAAATGCCATTAACCTATTATATCAGAGATAAAATAATAAAATAAAGCATTGACTTTAGGAGTTAAGTTTGTATATTCTGATGCAGATCAGGAACATTTTGGTGAATAAGAATGCGTTAACTGTTAGTTAGTGACCTGTGTTTTTCAGGTGAGCAGAAATACATTGCACAGTGTCTTGCCATTGATGTCCTACCCCATACTGCCCCTGCAAAAATGGCTGGAAGATCCCATTGAAGGAGCACTGGTTGTATTTGCAGTGTGTGAAGTTGAAGATTCTTTTGATGACATCTTGGCATTGTAGGAAGTCTCCTCCCCCCTTGTGAGTAAAGGTAGGGGTAGCATTTTGGGGTTTCATTTTTGACACACACGGACTGTCATAGAGGACCGAGTAGTTCTTTGTGTCAGTGTAGCCACGATGGAAACAAGGGTCTAGTATTGATCCTGGACCTGACTAGGAGAGAGTGAGATAAAGATGTGTAATAGACAAAAGGGAATTCAGCGTCAGCATTGTTGCACATTTAGTCATACATACAGCTCTGGAATCTAATCTCAGACTATTAACATAAGTGTGAAGAGAACTTGGGTCTGATGTGTACCAAGGTCTGTTGTGCCAGCGTCATTCGTAGCGCCTGGTCTTTCCCATAACACAGGAAGCTGTGAGTGTACAGGTTGTAGTCATTTCCGTAGAGTCGAAAGTTCACGTTATTGTCAGGAGACTCCGAGCCGTCAAATGTATCGGATACAAAGCTAATTTGTGTGGAAGCCCCACCAAGGTCAAGAGCACCTTTTGTTTCCAAGCCCTGCAGCAGAGACAGAAAGGCCCTGAAGTTAGCTCACAGCAGTGAAACACTAAAAGTGTACAAATGTATGGACAAACAGCACGTGGGCGTACACAAACCTGTTTCAACCGATCATCCAAGTAGTTGACTGTGACCCAGCCAAAAGCTCCCTCTTCCTGGCCACTTAGGATTCTTGCTCCCTGAAAGGAAAAGGGGAACTTTTGCAGCGCTCCCTCCACAGCATGAAAGACCCTGTCTGACGCTGAGCTGTCCTCCAAACTGCGTGGACACACAGCACAATTGTGTTGGATTGCTTCACTTTCATATTTCAAATAAATATAGCTACACATAAATAATATGCAATAGTTTTTCATGTGTCATATGGATCTGACAGTAACATATTAGCTGCTCTGGTAGTAAAGTTGGTATAAATCACACAATAGGTTGTCGTGAACGGCTACACATGGCAAGCACGTTACAGAGTTGAGGCTTGAGATATTGGCACTTCTACTGTACATGTCAGCACAAAATGGCCTAGTGTGGCTGCTTTTATATACATTTGATGATGTGGCTGTGTGTGCAGATGTGTAACGTACTTAAGCAATCTCATTCCCGCAGTAGCACCCAGATAAAGGGGTGTCTCGCTATGGTGATTTGCAGGGACTAGCTGCTTGGCCTCCTGCATGCAGACTCTCAGAGACTCCCCTGCTTTCGATGGGTTAGATGCATAGCTGGAGATACCTGGACCTACAAGAGAACAAATAGTCAACAAGAGGGTGTGGCATTTTTGCCCACATTTAGTGGCACTAAAACACCTTTCGCTCCCTACTATGGGCCTTTCAACCTCTGGCATCGTCGCACAGTGACCTCCAGCTTGCATTGGGGTGATTTGCAGCCGAGTGTGAAGCGGCCGGGATGAGAATCAACAATTCTGTGGAGGAATTTAAGTATCTCTGGGTCTTGTTTCACAAGAGAGGGGTGAATGGGGTGGGAGCTGGACAGACAGATTGGATCAGCATCGACAGTAATGTTGTCGCCTTACTGGTCAGTTGTGGTGAACAGAGAGGTATCACCCACAGTATAGTCATTGAGCTTTGGGTAATGACTGAAAAAACAAGATCAGGGATGACAAGCAACAGAAATTTGTTTTCTCCACAAGGTGCCTGGGCTCAGCCTTAGGGATAGGGTGAGGAGATGGGACATCTGTGAGGAGAACAGAGTAGAGACGCTATGCCTCCTCATTGAGTGAAGCCAGCTGAGGGGGTGCAGGCAAAGTTCTCAATCTAGAATTAATCTGTTGAATATTTACTACTTTTCAATTTGCCGTGACAAGACAAACACCAGCCATGCTTGTGTTTGTTTCGTTTAACTTATGTCCTGTTTGTGGTACACAAATGCAGAAATCCACGGTAAGGTGCCTTGAAAGCATTTCGCTGAACTATAAATGCGTTGATAGTTTGAAAGCGGTTGTTAAATCGGCTTGCGCAAGAGAAGCTAACAGCAGGAGTCCATCAGACAGACCAGTCTGTTATGTGGCGTGATTGCATAAGAAAGTTCCTCTTTTGTGGAACCACTTCCAACAAACAGATTTGCATTGCAACACTAGTTCGAGTACAAAAGGGGGTGAAGTTATATGTCTTGGTGGTAGTATGTTGACATGTGTTAAATAATTGTCTTTTGTTCTCCGAGAATTGGAATTGGAATCATTTGTATTCAGCAAACAGGAAAAAAAAGTTGCACTATCTATTTAGATAAAAAGACAGAGCAAACAGCAGTGTTTTTGCATTCAATTAAATAGTTGCATCAGTATGCCTGAAGAGTTCTACATTTATCTGTGAGGCCTGTGTGCAACATACAGTACCTTTGACTTTACAGGAATGTGTCTGTTCCACTCTGCCGGTGTTGTTATCTTTCTCAGCTGGCCAGGCGTAGATGTACAGTGCTGTGTGGGAAGATCCGGCGTCCATCACAATCCCATACTGTAGAGGACACGGACAGAGGAATTCCAGTTCAGTGACACTGACTGTGTCTGACTTCAGTCCAGACATAAAGACAACACATTGTCTTTAATGTGTCAACGGGATGGAGGTTATCCTCCATTTCATGGTGCACGTCATGCTGCATGTGTTTGTTTAGATTTGGATTTATCAGACTCCGGCAGCCATAGAAGTTAGTCCTACATGAGGCATGATATGGAGGAAAGTAGCCATTACCATAACTCATTGACAATGTTCCCAAAACTAATTTGTGTCAGAAATGAATTAATCATTGGTTTAGCACTGAAACTGTTGAGGGCTGGAGGCCGGCTGAGAGACTCTAAGTGGGTCTGCATGTGTGATAAAACAAATCGTTTACTATTCTTATCAACAGCCACTGGCCATATTAGGAGATTGGCTTCTAGACTCTGCACTACGGATTGAGGTCATTGTGACATGCGACCATATTTGGCTTGTGGCGTTGGATAATAGGTTAGAGCTTCCATGTGCCATACCTTATACTTTTGGGAGAGAGGCCTGTTCTGCAAAACTGCTACCGTCACCAAGGCAACAATCGCCATGACACCAATCACAGTGATGATGATGGTCACAGGCTTGTGCCAGTGGTTCTTCTCTTTCATCTCTGAGAGCGGGGGCGTAAAGACAGACAGGCAGACAGGAAGGAAGGAAAGGCAAGAGGGTTGCCGGGGGGTGGAAATGGGAAGATGAGGACACAGTGGATATGAGAAAGATTGTTAGCCAAGTCTTGCATCCAGATGTGAGTGATGTCACAGCATGTGTTTGTATGTTTTCAAGTATGTCAGTACCGGGGGTCACTGAGAATGTTTAACTGTATTGTTGTGTAACTAAGGACCACAGATGAATTTATGGGTAATTGTCTGAAGGGATTCCAACTATTATTTCAGCCACAGAGAGTTTGAATGCGTCTTTCCTTCTAGCAACACCAAAGTACTTTATCTAAACGGTCAACAAGACTTCCTTTTTCGAAGAATGATTTAAAGGAAACCAGCTGAGTTGTTTATACAATACAGTCGCTTTGATAAACAAGATACCCTGTTCATTGTGGAAATGTTGGATTGCTACATATAGAAATGAGTGTGTGTTGACAAATTGTCATTAATGATTTCAACATCCTGTTAAAGTATCACTTTATATTAAATTGAATTGCTGTTTTGTTTAGTTTTTGAGTTTCTACTGTTTATTAATGGGAATACAAAAGTGCAGTTGTTGCTGCTTCTATATAAGCTTTTTAGAGAGGGGCAAATAAAGGTGTAGCACGCAGTCTGTTTTTACAAGTCTGTTGTTGTAGGAAAGTCCGATGAGCGCGATACCAGTTTCAATTGAAACACATAAGCACACATGCCGTTTCTGTGTCTCTCTCTCGCTCTCTCTCTCTCTCTCTCTCTCTCTCTCTCTCTCTCACACGCAGACCCACACACACAGCTGTTTGATTATTACCAAGGTTAGTAAAAAGTAAATACACACTGTGAAAACGGACTTGTCTGTGAAGTACAATACACGATTCATGAGAGCGCACACAGAGTTGTGTGCTTTGCGAGTTGTGAGTTGCAACAACGGTTGCAGCAAACCTGACATTCACCCACTGTGAGAGAACACAGAGAAACTGAAACGTACAACAGCTAACCAACGATGAACTGAGCAGAAAATAGAGCACTTACCTCTGTTGTCTACTTCAATGAACTTACTGACGGGGGAGGGAGAGCGAGACGGAGAGAAATGGTGTGGGAGAGGGACAGAGGGAGGGAGACTGTTGGAAAGAGAGAGTGGAAATGAAAAGGAGGAAAAATGAGAGAATGGAGAGATGATAGAATGTGCAGATGGGAGGTGGAGGAGTGATAAGATGAAGATAACTTTTTTTCCCCCCCGTCTGGCAAGACAGAGGGACAGAAAGGAGCAATGTGGAGTGACTCTGAAGCACAGAGTTTGGCATTTCCTCCCCAAGCTGGGGGAGCAAAGCTGGTCACTATGGAGACGCAGCCAAAGTGTGTTTCTGTGTGTGTCGGTGCACTCTCTTGTGCATGTGAATCCCTCTTTTTCTCTCTGAACTAATGAGAGTCACTTGCCCCAGCACTACTCTCTCTGTTCTTTCTGTGGGATATGTAGGAGGGAGGGGAAGTGGGGACTCCCTTGTTTAGCTGGTTTTCATTACTTGCAGGCTGTGATGTCACCTCTGTGACGGATCGGGATCCCCTGTTTTTCTCAGTTTCTGTGTGTGTGTGTGTGTGTGTGTGTGTGTGTGTGCACCAGTGAATAGAAAGGCGTTGTCAGAGAACAAGTGGAGACCCAAAACATGACCAGACTACAAAATGGCTGATCCATTCACAATTTTTTTTTCTCTTGTTCCTGTCTGGTTACACTTGCAGAAATACAAATATGAAATCATGCACTTGGAGTATTGTTATTAAGTTGTATTCTTTCTTCTTTTTTTTTAGATCCCTATGACGCAAAGCCTTCCACATTAAGCTTACCTGCATGCAGCAACTAGAAAGTAATTACTGTAATTGTTAGACCATGACTGTCATTTCCAAGTAAAAACAAGCAAACAGTAGAGGTTCATAGCTATTTTTTCCCTTTTAAAACATGGCCCCAGTGCTGCATAAACCAGATAAGGTCTGACTGTCAAGTTGCCTGTGTGATCTCATAGTCAGAATAACAATGTCCCTTATCTGAAATCCTGGCATCTCTCATTTTCATGTGGAAATTATAGTCAGACTACTGTCTGTGTGGCAAGACACCTAACCCCAAATTACACCTGGTGGATGTGCCAGCAGACTGTGAATGCTCTAATAGAAAGAGTGCTGCCTATAGAAACACTATGAATGTGAATGGTCAAACTTTAGTGTAAAGTGCTTTGAGCGATCATCGAGACTAGAAAACTGGACTGAATACTTATAGGCCCATTTACACTGTCATTGTTAATTTATTGTATGAATTTCCCTCAAGAAGTTAACTGTATGAACCAAAAGGGAGACAGAGAGACATGTCTATATTTGTGTAGTTTTACTGCTTCAGGCGCCAATGCTCCTGTGACACGACAGATTCGACCTATAAAGATGTAAACACTGCAATGTTTTTGTGATGTGACTTCCAGGCTTTTAATTGGGTGTTTTGTAATTGTATTTGGTTCAATGCTGGTCTCCAGTGTTGACACATAAATGAATTAAAGTCAGGGCAAAGCAGAGGGAACCGGGGTGGAGCTTGTAGGACAAACAAGAGACAGTGATAAGAGCTGACCTGTGTCAGGCTCAGAAACCGAACAGTCAAATTGATATGCACTCATTTTGGATTAGTTTGAAATCTAACAAGGTCAAACTGACTGTTGATTACATTATATACATTACATTAAATGAAAAATACTTTATATAAACAAGATTTATTAAACAATTTATGTTCCGTATAAGTATACATATTTTATTTTATTATTAAAATGTGGTTAAATTGAATTGAAAGATTGCATCTTGCACTTTAAACCAAGGACTTGACAAACATGGATTTTCATTCATTCAACAGTCGGCACAAAACAAGATACTGCCATACTGAAGTCCTCCACAAAAACTTCTTCTACATCAAACATTTCCTTGAAGGCCAGCCGTAAAGTCGGAGGACAATTACCACACACCATGTACACTTGTATAATGACATCTTTGCAGGCAGTTTCCTCACCACATGTAAAATATACGAGCACATCTGCAATGTGAATGCTGCATGAAGTAAACAACAATACTTACATACGGTTAGATTCCACAGCTGACTGTAGTTACAGAGAAACACCTGTTTTTAGCACAAATGAAAGTCCATGGGGGAAGTGCTTACACTTGTGCTGTGACACTTCACTGAGAAAAGTCAAGCATATTTAGTTTCCACTGTTTGTTTTTTATTTAAATTTTCTTTATGACAAGTCAGTCTAATCCCTGAGGCTACGACGGTGTTGGCAGCCACAAATGTAATATAGACACAAACACGTGTCGAGACAGAACAACAGGGCCTCCCTTAAATACCAAATTAAGAACATGAAGTCACCCGGTAACTTTCTTTGAACATCAACACAGACGGTAACACAGTATCAACACACAGGTTTGTACATCTGTACTTGGGGAATTCTGATGACGTAATACATTTCTTAATTAACCCCAGCTTCATGTCTAACCCCATCCCTTGCTTGGCTTTTCCCAAACATACTCTAATCCTACCCGTAAAAAAACCAAGTCAAAAAAAAAGTGGATCAAGGTGTTGTCAGCGCACACACACATTGGCCAACACAGGCAGACACACAATTAATCTTCAAACGTGTTCAGACACGTGCAACAGCTGAATGCAAAATGCAAGTAATGTAATTGATTCAAGCAACATCTGGTGTCCACACACAGTCATTAAAACAGTGCAGCCATATGAGGGCAGCGGGACACATAAAAGCAGCCTCCACATAAATCCTCTCTAACTTTGTTTTGTTTTAAGCTGCTTTCTTGGAATGACTTACATGAGCATGGTGATTGAAACGGCCTCCCTACCACCCGCAATTCATTTTTTAGCTTCTCCATTAACATCATGCTGGCGCCGCCTATAATCAACACAGACACCTGATTCCACTCACCGTCTTTCCGTCTTTGACCCTCTGTAAACACACGTACTGTGAGATGAGGTCAGGTTTAGGGTTCACTCGATGACGTGATGGTGGCAAGAACGGCACGCGGAAACAGTAGTGCTCAACATAACATCTGCTTTCAGTCAGAAAGACTTTTTGGAGTTTGATATTCTCTGCATTTTTCATCTGTTATTAAGTGCTTTATCTCTGCATTTACTATCAGACGTAGAGACGGTCAGGATTCAACATTTCTTTTGTTTCATTGCTGCAGTAGCAATGCGTTCCAATGATTTCCCTCTAAAAAACACTGTGCAGCAATTTTGACACTGCCACGGCACAAAACAATTTTGCTCCTTTGCCCTCACACACAACCTCATGATGACCATTAACAACATTCATTAAACTTTAATCCTCATGTAGTGACAATGTTTACCTAACCTTGAACAAATTCTTTGAACTTGAAACAACATTAAAAGTACAGCTTTCATGACATGTCCTGTAATAGGGAGAAGAGAAGCTCCCGGTGCATTGATGCACCACCAACTATGATTCTAAAGCTAGCTTTAAGAAGAGACATCCTAAAAAAAAAAGTAAGTCTCACCTAAATGTTAAAAGAGATATTAGGTGCTGTTGGTGTACAGGTTGGCCAGCTTTTCTGAGCATTATTCCCAGTTGCTAAGAGAGCCAAAGTTATGGTCTTAGGGCTCTTCTTCCAGTACACTTAACCCCCTGGACTTTGGCGGCAAATAATTTAATGCACCAGCGTCCTGTATTTACCAGACCGCTCTTTCCACCACTCAGCAAATAAAACGTAATCTTCTTACTTAAAGTTTCACTGGGGTTGTCCTGTTTGTTGTGAAAGGATGTTGGGGTTACGTCCTCTTTGGCGTTTCGTGAGCTGTGACTCAGGAGTTACCACACATGTTGATTTGTAAACTTCCTGTACACGGTTGTTACTCTGAATTCAGGCATGAGTCAAAGAGTGACGCTGTATGCTATCAACTGTGTGGTTTCATAATGACTGGAGAACAAGATGACAATGTCCCTGTGAGGCATGCTGTCACTTTGCTGTGCCGCTCTGGTAGTTCTGATAAATCATATGTCACATTTAATTATCTGCATGTGCATCATTTTACTCTTTAAAGCCACAGCAAAACAAGCATATGTGTCCACGACCATAGTGGAAGAAATGCTTAAAGTGCACTTTTTTTTTTTAAATTTATAATTTATAAAAGTGCAATATTTATATATATTATATTTATAAATATATTTGTAATCTAATGATCATGGTTCATTTTTCAATAAGCATAACAAGAAGCACTTTACAATGATGGCTCCATCACTACCTACAGTGTGTAGCCACATTATTTCCACTCATTGACAAATGCATCCATCACTCACTGTTGTAATTCAGAACACTGTTTTTCGAGCTGTCAGTGAGCTTTTTGTTTCAGTACTTCCCTATTGATCAGACAAGCGTTTCCTTGTCCTGCACAAACTTTACAGTTTTATAAATAGTCTTGTCCGTGCTATTGTGAAACCCAGTCTGCCACTTCCTGTAAAAAGAGAACCTCTGGCCGCATCATATGATAAGAAAGAAAGCATTTCTGCTCACCATAGGGAAGTGGTGTTCCTCAGAGCATTATGTCCTCAGGAATCACCTTCTGCAAAGTGAAATTGGCATTTTCTGTTCTGGTTTTTAGTCTAGTCATTTGGGGTTCACGTGTATTCATGGAGAGGTTTATCTTGACAGTTTTGAGTTAGGCATCCATCATTTGGGTTAAGCTAATTTGTCTTTTATGTAAGCAAAACTGCTTTTAGGTGGGTGTGGCTTTGTCAAAGGGGTCAGGTCTCATAAATTACATAAAGTGGTGTGGTGGTTTCAAACAAGCAAGGAATCACCTTTTAGTGTACATGTTAAAGTACAATGTCATACATAATTTAAACAAATACAACTGATAGTTTGGTGATCTGACTAATTAAGAGCCAGGTGCTTTGTTCTGATAGTGTAGATGTCACATAGAATAACCAAACTTAACTGTATTAGAATTCATTGTTAGAATACTATTTTCTCAGTTTTTAGTGATCCAAAGTATAAATCTAGTTTTTCTTCAGACTTCAGTTACTGGAACATCTCTTACCACCAATCAGCCACAACACTGAAACTCAGTTTAAATGATAATTTGTTGTATTTGGTGAGAGATTAAATGAAAGCTTGAAACATAAAAATGGCTCTCGAGTATATTTTATTCTTTGCAAAGAGGTCCCTGACAAACGAGCAGGGTGTCAAACTGTCCGCAGGCTGTGGTGTGGATGTGTCAATGCACGCAGGAAGGACATGTGGCTTCTTTTTCTGAGGTAACAACAAAACCTTGTGGGAGGTGTGAAACGGTTTGCAAACCAATAAGTAAAGGTCTTGCAGTTTCTTGGAATCAATGTCACATTTCTTATATCTAGGTTAAAAAAAAAAAAAAACCCATTACACTAGTAACTGGTTTTGCTGTTCTCATCTGACCAACTAGGTCTAATCATTAAACGTATAAAGTGATTACTAATTACTAATGGTTCGCAATAAATACAGATATTCAACAATAACAATTCAACATTAATCACTCATGAGTTTACTGTATATTGTTGCATGCATTAGACCGTCAACAAATACAGTGTCTAGTCTGGTTCTTGCTGTGCATGAAATCTGAACGGGCAATTAGTTAATTGCTTTGTCAGTGTAAATAAAGGATCGCGTAATACGATCATTTGAGAATTTCATTTTTTTCCAACCCTCTTAAATACTCCGTTTATCTGATTATAATGCACAATGGCCCTCAGTCATATACGCTTTGCCTAAAAATGAGAACAAACCTCACATGATCACTCGAGTGCCGCTGTGTAAGTTTTGCTTATCCTCAATGAAATAAGAACACAGACCCTCAACACCGTGCTACATCCCACGTGCATACGCGCACTCACACACACAGAAGCACCTGCTTGTGTTGACTGTAGGTACACTAGGCAAAGTCACACACCTGCCCAGCACTGCTGCACAGCTGCTCCATGCAGTAAGTCCAGTGAAGACACACTCACCTGATTATTGTTCAGCAGACTCCTGGTACATCACACTGCTGACAAGGATATCCTGTGTGAGTGTGAGCGCATGTGTGTGTGAGCGTGCGTGCGTGTGCCAGTCATAGCAGTACACCTACCTCTTTGTGCGGACATGGGTTCTTTCTCAGCAGCAACACAATGCTCTTTCTATTCTTTGCCCCTCTCTCTGTCTCCCCTACTCTCTCACTCTTCTACTCTCTCTGTGGTAACACAGCTCTCTCCCCAGTGTAACGTTTTTCAGCACCTCCTTTCACATGCACTCGCTTTATTAGGAGAAGCAGAGCTTCCCTCCTCCCTCCTGCTCAGCCCACTCCCCTCCTTCCCAGGCGTATTTAGCTCTGTCTTCTGTTCACCCCTTCTCTCTCTCTCTCTCTCCCTCTCTCTTTGTACCTTTATCTTTCTCTTTGCCACTGTCACTTTTTTACTCACTCACGAGTTCTGCATTTTCTTTTCTTTTATCCTTTTTCTCCCACTCTTTCTGGTATTTAAAAAAGAAAAGAAAAATTCATTGTGCCTTTCTTTCCCACTGTTATTGTCTCCGTCTTGTAAATTGGGTCAAACATGAAAGCAGTGTTACATCTGAGTTGGAGCTGGAGCTGAAGCTGGAGGGGAAATTAGAGGAATAACTGGGGGTGGGGGAACTCCTCCTCTCCCGTTGAAGTTGTTGATGCTTTTTTTTGTGAGGGGGGAACAAGTCTCTTAATGCATCTACAGTTGTCTTTAAGATCAAACACTGGCACGTTTAAGACTTCATGTAAGGTTTGTGCTTGCAGAGCAGCAGGAAGCTTTCAAGTTGATGGGGTGTAGTGACACGGCGTGGACAAGGTCACTTCTGGGGAGCCTCCAATTGGAATGCACACACCAGGATGCATTTTAACGCTGGTCGTAAACCTCCACTCCATAGTAATACTTGTATGAGGAAAAAAATGTGCCAGCATCGGCAGAGAACAGTTAATATTTATGGGTGTGATCAGTATGTATGCTGATGTGTATAGAGCAATCAGTACAAGTGCTTTCGAGGAATGCTTTTGTTTTTTTTGTTTTTTTACTTTATTTACTTATTCTAAAGGACATGGAGAATATCTCCTTCAAGACTGCCATCGTGTCCTCTTGAGCCGCTTGAATTTATTAACGCTCTATCAGTCTGTCTCTGAGTGTGAAAATCATCATTAGTCACAATACATATCTATCTCTGCAGTGGTCTACACAGTGAGAGGCAGACGCTTGTCTGCCTGTGCTACTTAGGCTCTGAGTACTTGAGTCCAAGCACTTCTAGTTGGTCCATGTGTCTCTGTTGGTACCGTGAGGTGCAAACTGGTTGTAATAATGGGTTTACATTTGCTAATGACATAATGAATTTATCATTGGAACACGGTGGATTCTGCCAACACTTGCAGGCAGATGTCAACGGGAATGCACTGATCTGACTTGTTCAGACAGAATGCCAATATTGATAAGACAGTGTTTATTATCAAGCTGCATGAATGTGATCATCCAATCATACACTAGGCTTCATTGTCACCAACAATAAATAACGATGGAAATATTGGAGTGTGAGACTCTGTAGGTGGGAAAGTGAGTAAACCACCAAAAAAAAAAGTCTGACAGTATGACCATTTGAAAGCCATCATGTTTTGGTTGTCGCAGGTTGCAGTATTCAGTTAACAGAGCAGAACATGTAAGAAGTGGGTTGGTGTGATGAGACATTTCACAGTAGGCATCGTTTCCTCATTTTCTGAACAACAGGAATGCAGGCGGATATACAAGAAGGTTGCCAGGCACAGGTCACGAAGTCTGCGGGACCACATGCAGAACTGAAACATGTGAATCATAAATCAAAGTTCAAATCCGATGGCCTTTCTTCCTGACTGGTACCCAGCAGGCTTTTAGTTAAAGAGCAACTGTCTAATGAAACCCACAACAATATTTCATGTTGAGCAACATTATTCAGGTGGTGTATTTTGTGACTGATGATCACAATTCAACACGCTGCATCGTCGGGGGAATGCTTCTGCTTATTTTATGTACTGACTGACATGTTGTGGATGTTTTTATCCGAACAGACTGCACTTATTGTTACAAGTGCTCCGATCAGGGTCGATAAGGCCGAGCGCTGGAGGCAGTCCAATCACCACCTCTATTTTCAGAAACCTTGGTGTGTGTGTGTGTGCGCACGAGTGTGTATATTACACTCGCACACACAACCAATATTTCATATATGAGCCGGCGCTACCACACCAGGCTTGAAATGTAAAAGCAATGTTTATTCTTCAACATCTAACCACTTCATATACTAATTGTAATACACTCAAGTAGAGGGGCGGGCACATGAGAAACATAACATATTGTTGAGGGCCGGACCAATGGGCTGAATAAATTCTGCTCAATATTCATTTTTATCTCTTTATAAAAAAGCAGTCAATTGTATTGTCTTGGTGTAAAATTAAGCAAAAATACAGATTTTATTAAATTCTAACTAACTTTTGAAACTCAATTCTTTTAACTGTAATAACACAGTGAACAGAGTCAAATTCTCTATCGGTGCACTCATGCTTGGCCGGTACACTATATTTATTTGCTACTTTCAACAGGCTTTTAGGCTAAATAGATATGAATGCAATATGATTGAGGGCGTTATTGGAGTTGTGTTTTATTTTTTTAATTTACTCGATCTGATCTTAAATTGAATTTGTGTACTCTTGCACATGAGGCGCACACACACACATGGATAGAGTTTTCACAGTAATGGTATACAGGTGTTCAGGCCGAATGTCATGGAAGCTGCTCTGTTTTCTTTCAGGGTTTGTTTTTTTTAACGACGGTCGCTGCAGTTTTTCAGGAAGACACGTTGTCCTTGAGGCTGTCAGAATGTGTAACTGTGTCAGGCATATCAGTGAAATATTCATGCTATGGCAGAGTGCAATGTAGTCCACAACAGAGACTGGTGTCGCAGTGTTACTGAAATCAGTTGTTGAATGGCCCTGATCTTTCTCTGCTCACTTCCGGCTAACTTTGAAAACGTGCGTTTACATGACAACCTCCTCATATGTCTGAGGTTTGTAGTGATTTATACCTTGGTTGCTTTTCTTCTGATTTCAAACAATCACACTGATCTAGAAATAATAAATTAAAATAACAGTCGGTGGATGATTGATAGAAGCCTGCGTGCCTGCACATTATTAACCCTTGAACACCTAAGCCTCAAGATGCCCGTCTGGACTCTTTTTTTCTTTCACACTAAATTTAAAATGAAGAAAAACAAAGTTTGATCAAAAAAACAAAAACACTGTAGATTTTGTGTGTTAAATCTGAAATTGACTGGTTTTAAAATGTCATTTGTTTAAGCGCGAGTGAAGTTACCGTAATCACCCCGTCAGAAACCATTGGAATCTTTTCTGATAGCACAAACCGTCGCTTAATTACAGTAGTAAATAGTAAGTGTGCATGCGCAAACGTGTCGTCTGTGATACGCTCTGCGTTAAATGCTGAAGTTGTCTGTTGGAAATGTGATAGTCAAACAATTTGTTATCAAATAATCTATTGTGGTGGATTTCCATTCCTCTGTGTGCGTTTGGAAGTATTAATTCACTTTTATAGTTTCTCAATGGAGTTAATAATGACACTGCTATAGCACAGAAGGGGTGGACAGGGTTTTTGTAAAACATCTCAGCTTGGAGTCGTGCCCGGTTTCCTCCCTTAATGACAAGCTCCCTCTCTTGTCACTGACCTCTGACTGTGGTGTCTGACTATTAGTCTGACTATTAATCAGTCTCTGATGCTGATGCTGTTTGGATGTTCCAGATTCCAGATACACGAGGGAATGTGCAGGACTTTCCAGTAAGCTTTGTGAGAATGAACAATGATTTGTCTTGAGATATTCATACACTGACCAAATTAGGATCAGCCACACTATGCTGTCAGGAAACTGTATCTCTCTTACTTATGACAAATAAATTGAGATTTAGATTAGAGTCGTGTTGTTCAATAACTACGCTTGTATGTCCTATTGCTATTGTTTGCTTTTATTGGGGTGTTGTTACAACCATGCAAGCATTCATTTTGTGATAGATAATAAGGGAATTATTTATGGCCTTATATTTCTTGGAAATATTGTGTCCTCCAGCTGCGATAACTTGTTGTTCATCAGTCAGGGAGTGTTTGGCCTAAAGGCTGTATGACTTGGAAGACAAGATTGTAAAATAGTGCACCCACAGCAGACGGCAGCAGGTTATGTTTGGGTGAATAAAACCCTATCAGATCAAAGTAAAAGTCACGTATGGTAAAGCAGAACACATAAGCTAAATTATCCAGATTCAGACTCTATTTCATGTGGCACTAAGCAACAAATGCTTCCTTTTTCGCATCAATCTGTCAATCGATCGCTCCAAAGGTAAACAAACGACGAAAGGTACCTAAGAAGCAATCCATCATTACCCTTAAGAACTGCACTCATCTGTTAAGTGAAAACAGACCGTAAATCTCCCCGTACCATAGAGTCGATACGGGTGACCAGTGGGTAAAAGACCAGTGACTGTGCCAAGTGTGTGGGACTACAGTAGCACGAGGCAAATACTTGAGGCTCATTAACATGCAATGAAACATGAAACGGCCAAAGTTCCACGGAAGACGTGAGAGATGGTTTTACGCAGGCAAGTTTTTGCTTCTGTCCAGCTGTGAGTAGCATCACCGTCACTGTTATCTGAGATAAGACGTCATGCCAAAGTGAACTGACTTTTTTCTGGCCTGTGAAATCTCATCTCTCGCTCCATCTTAATCTAATTTTGCTAGATCAGTGTCTGAAGTATATGTGAGGAAGAGGAGGATGATGAGAGAGCAAATTATCTGTAGCTGACTTTGCTCGACCTTTTTAAACCACTTAAATTTAAAGTTTAGCTATTAGAGTCATTTTAAAGACATAATTCTGCACCTGTGTAACAAATCCAGCATTGGACTGATACTGATTCCCATCCACAGTGATGCTCGCCAACAAAACCATAGTCTTCCATTTCTGAGTTTTCTCCCTATAGGGAATCGGGTACCAACACCAAGTGTGTCGATGTTGCTGACATATAAAGGTACAGTACATGATATAAAAGTTAAAATAACCCACGGGAAAAGAGTTCCCCACCCCTGCTGTACAGCTTTGTTTCATGTTTGCTTTCATCCTCTGCCTGTGGGTCCTTCACTTTGATGCAGGTTAGAATATGATATATACATGTATACCAGCAATTTGATGGATATAAGTAAATTCTAACACTGATGCCCGCGGTTCTATGCCATTAATCTGTAAACGTTTACTATCTGCTGATTAAAGTCACCGGCAGGCCCTCGGTTTCCCCTGTTTAGTTATATCTGGACATTTCCAAAATAGATTCATACATACTCCTCTTGTTCTTCACTGAATCATTTTCACTCGGCTGTCTGTTCACATAGAAGTGTGATACTCTCCCCCAACAGCTTGAAGTTCTATTGTACAGCTCAAAGTTCTTTATCACAGCCCGTCAACACAGCCCAAAGCTCCTTGGAGGATGTTTCCCCAAACTGCATTGATGGTGCTCTGATGCAGTATATCCTCTTTGATATATCCTCTTGTATGTAATTGCCAGTAGCATCTCCTCAGCTATCATATCATCATACTAGTTTAAAAATTAAATGTCTTCAGTTTGAGTCGATGATATTGTGGCTAAGAGCCACACAGAGGGCAAGGCAGTTGAAAATCATCGAGTGATGGACGAGTGCTTGTAGTTTTTTAAGCTTTTCATTAAAGTCGGTGGTCACTGTAGAATTGCATCATGCTTATTTTATGAGCTGCGTTAGAGTACTTTCCACGAATGACAGTCATGATGGCCTTTTTGTGGTCATGTCTTTAAACTGTTCCTTTGAACCATATTTGTCGACTTAGAGCATCCAGTGGAGGTTTCCTGAGTACAAAAAAAGCCTGAAAGCATATAAGCCCGATGGAACATGAGGAATAGAAAAACACTCCTAATGCATTTTGCGGGCATCGTGTCATATTAACATCCTGGTAAGAGTTGCCGGATTGAATTATGGGGAGTCTTTAAGTGTCTGTTGAGATTGTTTTCAGAGCAGCTGCGCTGCACTGTGAAAGAGAGACGGGAAAGGGAGTAGGTTAACAAATCTAACAATAAGTCATTATCAAGACAATAAGCACTCACTGAGATGTGAACAGACAGACGGAAAGACAGAGAGAGACGTATGGATTTCCGGTTCATACCCAGGATATTAATGGCTCTCTTTCTGCCACAAACCACAATGAGACAAGCGTGTGCTTAGGTGGTTGTGTTGACGTCTTAGAAACCACGCTATTATAGCATAGCGGATGTTGAAAAATGAGACGCTTGTGTTCTCTTCATTCATTCCTGTCTTAATGAAGATAAAGGCAGGTTTTCAGCCATGTTAGCAGCATCACTTTGGTCATGTTTTTTCCAAATGGCTTGTTGTGGCTTAGTGATAAATGCATCAGCACAAATAATATATTTTGGACGGCATACTGTACTATGACTTTTTTTTGATTATTTGGACGACATACTATAGTATGACTTTTTGACTGATTTTGAACAACATACTGTACTATGACTCTTTTTTTTGGATCAATATGTTTATTAACATTTAACTCAAAACACGTGTGTACAGTGTACAGTTACAGACTCCCAAAAGTGAACAGTCATTCAGACTACACTGAGACACAAGTGGTATAAACAAAACTTCAGAAAGACAATTCAAGGGACAAATTAAACAATTAATACATACAAGATGCAAAAGAAAAATAAATAAATAATAATAAAACAGTAAATAAAACGAAACAAAATAAACCTCTCAGATAACAACACTCGTATGATGCATAATAATGCAACAAATTGTTGTCTATTCAAGCTCATTTAAAAATATCTTCACAATATATATGCTCTTTAGCCTCATTAAGAGGTTTACATTGACCTGGACTCAAACCTCCTCTTCGTCCACTAGCTCCACACCTTTCACAAACCGCTCGCTTGTTTCTCTCTTTGTATATATGTTATTTTTTCCAAAGGAAAGGTAATTAACATTTGCCTGACCCAATGAGTGACATTTGGTATGCTGGACTTCTTCCAAAATAATGCAATTGATTAGTTGCAAGTCTATCATAGTTTTGCTCACTCACTCACAGTATATTTGTGATTTTTGGGGTAAAGTCCTAATATAAAGAAAACTGAAAAATTATCTTTACTATTGCTTTTTTAATTTCTTCCCAAAAAGCTTTGACCTTACTGCATTCCCACACACAGTGGAATAGCGTCCCATTTTCCCTCCTACATTTTGTACATAAATCAGGAATATGACTGTTATATTTATTTAATTTAACTGGTGTGATATAAGTTCTCATTGTCCATTTATACTGTAACAATCTCAAACTCGTGTTGACTGATTGGGAGTGAGCCTTTGTACATATTGATCCCCAGTCCTCAGGAGAGATCTCTTTTTTTACAATCTGAATTTTCTGACGATCTAGACGTCAATACGTCATACATCTCCGAAATAGCACCTTTGCTTAAACTATCCTTGGACATCAATTTTTCTAAAGTGGATTTTAAGGGTTTGGTTATAAGACCATTTTGACTTGAAAGGAATTTAGCAAAATATTTTTTAATCTATATCATATTTATCTTTGAGTTCTTCAAATGACATCATATTATCTGAATTAGACAAATACAGGTCCTGAATCTTTTCTAATCCCTTTAAAGCCCATGTTCTAAATATAGCATCTGCTCTCCCTGGAGTAAAGCGTTGATTTCCCCACGCAGGACTGTACTGAGACAGTATTTTAGGTTCTTTAATATATTTTTTCACTTCAAACCACACCTTTATCATGTTTTTAACAATTGGATTAGTAGTTTGTTTCATCAAATTTGACAATGTATCAGAATATAAGTACAGGGGTAGAGACCAACTTAAACCCTCCGATTCCATTTCTGTCCATTGCGGACTGTCCCTTGTTGCAAAGTAAAACTTGATGGTCCTACTTGATAGTACTGCCCAATAATACCAGGTTGTATTTGGAATTCTTAGGCCCCCCCTCACTGTATGGTAAGTACAGGAGTGATAAGCGAACTCTGGCACGGTTATTAGCCCATGTAAATCCTGTGAATGACCTTCTTATCTTTGGAAAGAAATCATCAGGTGGTGAAATATGTACAATATTTTAGGGAGTATATTCATTTTTATAATATTTATTATATTAAGGCTTGTAGTTGATTTTTACACTCCAATCTAGTTTAGATCCAATTTGTATTCCTAAATATGTAAATTGATCGACCACTTTAAATTTAGAGGTTTCTGTAAGTGGGTTTTCCCTTTCCTTTTCATTGAGTAATAGAACTGAGGACCTGAGATGGCACCAAACGATTGTATTAACTGTAGAAGAGCATGGATTGTATTGTTAAGGTGGGAGAGAAATAAGACAACGTCATCTGCATATAGGGAAAGTTTATGGTCTGTCTGGCCAATTGTTCTTCCAACTATTCCCGCGTGCACACGTACAGCTATAGCAAATGGTTCAATCGCCAGAGTAAACAAAAGCGGGGACAAGGGACACCCCTGACGGCATCGTCTCTTGATTGAGATCATATTTGATATATTTTTGTTTGTTAATATTTCCGCCGTAGGGTTAAGGTATAGTAGTTGAACCCACTTTATGAATTTGTTCCCATATCCAAATCTTTCCAGAGTGTTAAAAAGGTAAGACGACTCCACCTTATCAAAAGCCTTTTCTCTATCTATTACACTGGGTAATGTTTCTTGTAACACAGAATTTTGAGGTCAGAATTTAGTAGACTTATTGGTCTCATATTTTCACATCTATTGTTGGGCTTCCCCGGTTTTGGCAATGACGTTATTAATGCACCAGTCATTGATTTGGGTAAACTACCATTACAAAATGCTTCCAAGAACATTTCTAGTCGTGATTTAAGTAACTTTGTCTACAATTCAAAGTCTATTGGGATTCCATCAGGTCCTGCTGATTTTCCTGCCTTTATGCCATCAAGAGTAATGCTTATTTCCTCTTCTTTAAGATCTGCTTCTAGCATCTCTGCATATTCTTCGGAAATAGTTGGAATCTCCAGCCATTTGATCAGTCCACTCAGTCTTCTCTCGGACCGGATTTACTATGACTTTTTTATGCTATTTTGGACGACATACTGCTGTGACTTTTTTTGGACGTCGTACTATACTATGAATTTGTGGCTAATTTTGGACAACATACTATAGTGTGACTTTTTTGAGCGATTTTGGACGACATTTTTTTGTTTTTGTAAATTTTATTTACATTTTCAGACAAGAGTACAAGACACGGGATATACAGCATCCCCACACACACACACAGAAAACAAGACAATTGAGAAAAAGAAAGAATACATTTTTATTAAATAATGAAAGTAAAATATAATGCTAGCATACAAGGAAAAGAGAAAAAACAAAGTACAGTATGCACGTCAGATCAGAAATTGCAATTCAGTTGTTGGACAACGCGAGAAAGGTCAGAGAGTCCACATCAATCCTCTTGGAAATTGGTTCTGTTGGGTCCAACAATCGGACGGTGTCCTTTTTAATAGCATCCAGAAACTGTCCCCAGATCTTAAAAGAGACATAGACCGGAAGCTCCAATTAACGCTGCATTTGTGTGTGCATCTGCGTCATTACCTTCAGAACAGTTTCAGAACAAACAGTTCAGCCACCGCTGAGAAAATGGGGTGTTATTGTTTTCCTGGGCTCTGCGAAGCAGATCGGCACTTTCGTATATGTTGACGTTGTCATCAGTATACCTCACCACCGTAGCGCCTCCCGCTGCGGGCACTAGTGGGGGCACATCCGGTCGCGTACATTCAACTGCAGAAGAAGAAGAACTACTGTTGTTGTAGCTGCTGAGATGCAGAGCATCCACTGTGCCAGAGGGGGAGCTGTGTATCAGAGCGCTGGCCAATCACAGGACAGTGGGAAAGCTCTCGTTGGCTGGCCAATCACAACACAGTCCACGTTCTGGGGGTGTCATTTAGGTTCGAAACAGCGTGGCTGACGATATATTTTGATCGGCTCGTTTGCAGCGACGAGGAGGTTTTTAACCATGAAAGCAAGTCAATATATGCGAGTAGACCTCCATAACTAACACATATGTGCGAGACAAGCATTCTACGTCACCTTTAATAAATGTGTCGTGAGAGTTGCAGAGAGTGTATCTAATTTCCTCGAGATCCAAAAGGGATACCGTATCGTTTAGCCATTTCTTAAAGCAGGGTGGAGAGGGAGACTTCCGTTTGCGCAGGATGACTCGGAAGAGACAGGAGGACTCAGAAGACCCCAAAACCACCAAGGTACCACGCGGAATAAGATCTGTTTGGTACGATCCTGTAAAAAAGAAACCAAAGCCAAAATGTATGAAGTTTGGAGCAGGACCAGAATAAATGACCCAAAGTTCCGTCGCTGTTTGAACATCTGTCACATAAGGAGGAAACGGAAGGGAAGATTCTGTTGAGTCTAGTTTTAGAGTAGTGCAACCTGTGAGTCACTTTAAATTGAAGCAGAGTTTGATCCTAGGCAGCGCCTTTGCCCATAAGCCATCAGGAATATTCCCACCGTGGTTTGTTTCCCACGATTCGTTAAGAAATTAAGATTCCCAAATTTTGAGGTGGGAGACATGTTCAGAATTCAATAAAAGCTACGTTGTTTTGGAAAAAGCACAAAAGGTGGAAACGACTGCCTGACAGAGTTCCTAATTTGGAGATATCTAAACAAGTGGGAATTATGTCATTTGAACTCTGCCTGCAAGCGACGCAAACCTCCCGTTCAAGTGGAGTGTTTGTTCTTGATGTTTTAATACTTTGAAGGTATTTGTCATTATGAAGTCATCTTTCAAATCCTTCAACTAACTGTGGTGTGGTCTGAGAAAACAAAATAGCCAGAGGTGAGGCACCGAGACAAGCTAAAGTTTTGTTCAATTCAATGAATGGCCATACTGTTTTGTTTGTCACGAGACAAAGTCTGATTTCCAAAAATCAAATCTCTGGCATCACATGCCCAATAATAATGTTTTAAGCGTGGAGGCTTGTAAGCCCAGATAAAGGGTAAAACGCTCGAGTCAACGGTGTTAAAAAATGCAGACGTAAGACATGTAGGCCCGTTTTGTAAGAGACGGGTGAATTTAGGAAGTGTAGTCATTTGGATAATATTAATCCGTCCAATCAGCGATAACGGTAGAAGCTTCCACTTGTTTATTTTGCTTTTCAATTTGTCAATCAGGTTGAAATAATTCTGTTTAAACAAGAACTTGGAATCCCTAGTCACATGAATACCAAGTGAAATAATCAGTACATATTTTAAAGGACAGGTTTTTCAAAAAGTCTGCACCGAGATCATCCGTCCCAATTGACGGCGAATCCAGAAAGATTACCAGAGCTCACCATGTTTAATGGAGTCCAAAACACGTCATTGGCATAAAGGCCTAACTTTGAAATTATATTTCCACATACTGTTCCACTTATTTGGGGACTTGATCAAATAGCTATGGCAACAGCCTCGTCTTGTCCCTCGATCTGAAGTGAAAGGAGTCGACGTATCGTAGTTGGTTCAAATGAATATTTGTCATATTCTTTTAGTGCTCCAAACATGAGCTTCCACTCAGTCGATTAATATATATATATATATATTAATAATTATGTAGAAATAATTATACGTACAGAAGTTATGAAGGGTGTACGACTGACCTGCCATCATACACAATAGTAGGAGATAGATAAAGGCACTGCACCAACGTGGGAAATCTGTAAACATGGCATTGAACAATTTCAAAGTATTAATCAGTAAACATGAGCAACTTGGACCATATAGACAGCTGTGGCAAACACAATCGGCATATGTTAATAAATGAAGTTGCAGCAGGCAGCGAACTAGCAAACCGCTCAGCAGCAGCCGCCGAGTCGAAGGTGCCGACAGAAAGCGGAACGAGCACTAGGCCCCGGCGTCTTTCAGCTTCCTCTCGATGTGCACTCTCTTCTCCCGATAAGTCATCGGTCCGAATTGTCGGCCGAGTCGAAAGATCTTCCCCAAATCGGCGTAGCTGTGAAGTTTCGCGACGACGACCCGGTGAGAGTCGATGCGCCCCGTCCATCTTTAGCGGCTTGGTGTCCCTTCTCTTCCCCCTCTGGATCGACCAGCTTAGTTTTTAGCTCGTCCAAACGCTTAACAACTCACACGGTACTCGGTGTAGAGATACGTGGTCAGAAACAAGGAGCTCGCACAAACACGTCTTACTCCATCACTACGACATACTACAGCTGTAGCTCAGTGATGTGTCAAGTAGGGAAGTTTTGAGCAAGACCCTTGAATGGGTGAAAAGTTTAGTGTGAAGCAGCTCATCGAGACTCGAAAAGCTTTACCTAAATACAGTCTTTGACCAAGTCCTATTCTTCTGATATTATTTGGTGGTAAAGAGTAACTGAGATAGTTTGGGGGAATGTAGTGGATAAAAGTTACACAATTTATTTAATCAATGTATCAGAGTAAATCTAAATCAAGTAAAGTACAGTAATCTCGTACAGTCACAAAGTATTTATACTTGATTGATTACATGTCAACACTGGTAATCATGAATGAAACGGTCAAAAGAGCTTAGGCATCGAGGTATTTTCCTTTTTGAACTGTTACTCTGTGTAAGAGACAAAGAAACACGACTGTGTTTAGGATGAAGAGCCCGACCGAGCAAGTTTCCACGTCACACATGAAAGCATTTCATCAGAGGAGGTCACGGCTCAGGCCACCCTGCCAATAAATTGCTCATTTTCCATAATGTACCCGAGAGAAAATTGTGAATAGGAAAAGAGGATTAGCTAGGGGTGAATCAAAAAGAAGGGCGCCAGTTAGGGTTAATCCATAATTCATATGACCTCTCCACTCGTGCCGACCTTTCGCGGGCCACAGCCCCTCCCCTCTAAGGACTGTTGCCATGGGACCGGGTCACAGAGGAAGTGGAAGTTGTCAACAAGAGTCTTTTTGTTGCTTCATTTTTTTCTGCCCTGTAAGATTAGAAACATGACTGTTTGACAGAAATAGCTCAAACACCTCCTCCTCCCCGTTATCGACAGTGACAATCACACGGACGTTCTCTGAGTCACGTGACGCGGGCTTTACGTCCGGCCCGTCTCGACGACATATGCGCTCGTTTGCTCTCATCAGTTTGTCCGTGTAGTGGAAAGTAGTGTCTTTCACAGAAGTGACCAGTGTGATTCACAAGGATGTGAAACTAGGGTTCAGTTCAATGTCATCGCTTGCGTCCGACGACACCGAGCAAGGAAGTGTTCCCCAGATGTGTTGTAAACTCAGTACGTTTGCTATGAATATGATAATTCTTTTATTTAAGGTCATGCCATGTAGTTTCTGAACTTTGAGTGAAATCATTTCTTTGTTATTTCCCATCTTTTAGATGGCAAACGTAAACATGTCGTTGTTCCAAAGATTGTAAATGGATGATTTTGCCTTTCTAACAGTGTATGCACATAAAGTCTGATGCACATCGCCCCCTGTTGACTTCAACATTTACCTACAGGAGCAAAGAGCTGTGCATGGTGTGGTCGCACTTACATTATCTTGGCACTGAACGGAATAGAAATGCGTGGAGACTGGTTACTGGAGATACTGTGCAGTAATTAGTTTGATAGTCCCTCGTGTCATAGAGTTTATGTCACGATAAAAGTCGAAGTTTAAATCAGAATCTTGACCAAAGCGATGCAGAGCAGTGGATCTGATTGGACTATTGAAGTGACTGATGAAGTGGAAGGAAAGAAAAACATGATCTAAAGAACTGAGGTCATGAAATCCGAGCGACATCCCACTGTGGACATTGTGTAGTGTAGCTCGAGCTTTCCCAGGAGTGCCCTCGAACAATGTTTTTTCCCCAACCGAGTGATATGCATTTCAATAACATGTCACTGACCAACAAAGCATTTTTAGATGAATTTAATATTGCAACTCGCATTTCAAAGACATTGCCAATCCAAAAAGGAGACGGGACACCCACAGAGAAAGAGCAAAGAGCCACAGTCGCGACGGACACTCTCTTATGTTCTCAGAGGACGGAAGAGAAGCTCAAGGAAAGAAGACTTGGGTCGTTTAAATTCAGTTTTCTTCTTTTGCTCCACGGCACGTCTCCCACAGACAGATCGCCGCTCAACAACGTTGGCACGTCCGTCGTAGACGAAACGACACATTTCACCGAGGATTAAAGCGGACCTGGGTCAGAATATTCCAAACGTGCGGTTTAGTGTCCAAGTACCAGATGAAACGGGGCTTACTGCCTGAACTGAAATGCACAGATAAGCTGTGTGACATTCAAACAAACACTGTTAGTACGGGGTGGATTTCCCGCTGTCTTGCATTGAACGACCACTTACCTCCCGCTGGAATTGTCCGCGTATGCGATATTGGCAACGATTGGTGAAATACCTCTCACCTCTAATATAAATAAAGCACTACATATTGCATGTTCTTGGCAAAAGGCTTAGTCGCGTGCTTTGTGTCGTGCAGTCGTTTTAGCAAAATACTTTGTCGTCCACAGAGAAAAAAGGCAGGCCGTTGGAATTTTCCATCCACGTCAAATGCGGCCGCACGCCACATTGCGCGGACCCAGACGAATGGCCTCTCGCGACCCAGCGACACGTGGAGCTCCGCCGTCGTCTCGGCCAGTGGCGCGTAGCTCTGTTTCCTGTTTCCGACATGTCCACTGGAAAAGCGCCACGTTGTCGCGACAGTGGAAATTCGTTAACAGTCCCGTTGTGCTCTCCAAACGTGAAAGACTGGAATGTCATTGTCAATACATAAATACATTTACAGTAAGTACAATTCTTTAAGTAAAATATATTATCCAACAAAAGTGAAGTAAGAGAGCATGTTTAAAAGACGTAACGGCAAAATAATTAATTTACACGATGTGAAATCTACATTATTAATCAATCCAACCTTTTTTTCATTTACATTTTTCATATTACAGCGAGGATGGAGGAATTGGAGTTAATTGCGGGACAAGTGCATAGCAAAATAGAAGATCATTTGACCAAGAAAGACAAACCAGCTTTAGAAAAGAACATTAGGAACCGCGTTAAAGCCAAATGTCGTCATTTAAAATTGGCGTAGTCTGAGAAAATGTCCACAAAGTCTTGTACCACCCTGTAGCAGAAGTCGTATTGTTCCTGTGGGGGGGAAAGCAAAGACAGATGGATTAGAAAACATATTTAAAGCGACACCAGAGTAGAAATCACTTATCGTGGAGCCGACGGGCATCGCGTGACGTCATCCGACGGCGGTTTAAACGTAATGAACTAAGCACAGTTTAAAGGAGCCGCTTGTGTGGATACTTACCACCGTCTGGACCATGTGAGGCCTCTGCATGCGTAAACTCTTGACAGTTTGGAACACGTCCAACAGACCTTCCGCCTTGACTCGCTCCAAGATATTGCTCAGTGCAACGAACGTACCCGTGCGCCCCGCACCGGCGCTGCAAAAACAGAAGCGTCGGGTTAGCTTGGGGCAAATCCAACACGGCAGCGTATCTCAGTAGATAATGCCGACGTAATGGAAACGGGCGTCTGTTTGGGCAAACGCTAGAACAAAGCGGTTTGTTGCGTATGACGTCTTTAGAGTACGCAAAGCAGCTGCTCGCGTCGGACAGCCCCAGGTGGCGTCAAAACGTCTCAAAGTGTACACGTATGTCTACCTGCAGTGTACGACGATGGGATGGTTCCCAGACTGCTGCTGCTGTCTCTGAACCGAAGCGATGATGTCGATCATGCCCTTCCCCTCAGCCGGGATGCCGATCTCCGGCCAGCCGTGGAAGTGGAAGTGTCTGATCACCCTCGTCTGCTTGTCCTTTGAGAGAGGAGATGCACAGGCAGAGACGCGATCAAGGTACCTGCAAAGTCAACTTTGTAACCATTTCAATACTCCCATTTATTGTGTGTGAAAAAGAGCGGTCCCCCTTGTAAGTGTAAGCGTAGGCGATAAAAGACACAATGTCGACGGCAGCGTGTGCGTTTCACCCCAGCAGTGAGTTTACTTCAGAGCTCTCCCTTAGCTCCACCTTGTCCCCGCGAGAGTGGATAGTTCTGTTGGAAGTAAACGCGTGTGCGCGTGTACCACTTTGCTTCCGTATTTAGTCAGTGACTGTATTTCACTGACGTCCAAACACACTTTTAAGAAAAGGTCACACGGAGTGACCGGAGCACAGAGTCAGTGTGATGCAGATTATGCAGTGTTTGGAACCGATTTACAGTTTGGCTCGATCGTCGCGTCAGAGAACTAGTGGAGGGAGGGGGAGAGGAACGGACCGGAGGCAACAGGAGCCGAGCAGGAAGCGCGTTTGTTTGCCTTGCGTGTGTCTATTGCATAGAAAGGGGCGGGTTCGGCAGGGTCACCGAACTGCTATGGCGCTGCATCGTTATGCTGTTTTGACCAAAGCCTGTCATGGACATGTTCATTGGGACACCAGTGTAGGTGAAGCGTGTGGTGTCGCCGTTTGTTTGAATCATCCAACCCTCTACTCTGTCTGTCTGTCTGTCTGTCTGTCTGTCTGAAGTGTCAACGGTGTTTAGAGTTGAAAAGATGTAAGGCAAAGCAATGCATTCAAATCCTTTATTGTCAAACAAAGGGGCAAAAGAGACGGGCGTCGGCGTCGTCGTGGGAGGTCAATTTACTCACGGGGACGTAGGTGAGTACCAAGTCTCGTAGACTGAAGGCTTCGCACAGAGTGTCTCCCTTCAGCTCCACTGTGTAATCTCCGTAGGTGACGGAGTCTTCCGCGGGCCAGTACTGGCAGCACTTGTCCTGACGGAAACAAACAGAGATCGCGATCAGTTAATTTCCAGTCCCCGAGCGTTAGACGGATGTCAGCGTCCCCCGACTGACCTGCTCCCTCTCCTGGAGCTCGGTGAGCATGACGACCGAGTGACACTTCCACTCCCACACCATTCTCCAGAAGTCCTCGACAGTGTGCGGCAGGGGGCCCTGCGTGGCGATAAAGTAGTCCTTCTGCCTGTAACCCTGCGTGGGACACACAAACAAACAAACAGTCGTTGAACTTGGATGGGTCTGGTAGTGCGAGCGAGCGCACGAGCGGGAGCGTAGCTCACGTCTATGAAGGACGCGTTGATGTAGTCGGTGAACTCCTGGCCCCTTCTCATGGAGAGAATGACTCTGTTGAAGTCGTCTGAAAGGCAAAGAAAAGAGGGAGACGGGTCAGAACGCGGTCGCGGGGCCCCGGCGGCCGAACGGTCGCGTGCTGGCGCGGTGCTTTACACGGAATGATCTGCAGGACTCTGTTCTTCTTCATGTTTGCGGGAAGGTTCCCGGTCCTCATGTTCTCCTTCAAGATGCGCATGTTGGTGAGTTTCTGTGCAGAGAGAGAGAGAGAGAGAGAGAGAGATGATTGATTGATTGATTTTCGGCAGGTGCGTCAAGTGGGAGTGGCCGTGCCCCAGAAGAGCAAGCGGGGCGCCAGTGGCGGCAGCCTCAGCGGCGGCCGAAGACAGGCCAAAGACAAAGGAGTCATGCAGGAGTCGCGCAGGGGCCGCCGGGCCAGGCTGGGCTGGGCCGGGAGGGTCTGGCCTCTCCTGCTTGCCTACTTTCCTAGCCCTCTTTCTCAAACCCCTACCTCTTCACTTCGTCCATGCTGGAGAAGACGCGCAGCTGCACACAATCAGGTAATCACTCAGCTACATAAGCACACACTTGTAACCTGGTTCTGGTCTCTTGCAGTAGGTCGGGTCCGCAGAGAGGAGCGAGAGGCAGAGACGGCCTGGAAACGCACGGCGGTGACGGAACTTTTTTGAGCGTCGCGAGCAGACTCGTCCTTCCTAAAGGTTTGTCCGTTAAGGGCTTGTGTTTACTATTTAAAGAGAAATCTAAAACTAGGACACGGCACAGCTCATTTGTTTCTCTGTGCTCGTTCACTTTCTGGACTTGCAGTCGTCCACCTACTGACACCGTGTGTGTTGAGGATGTCAATTTGAGGGCCGGTGTGATTTACTAAGGACTCAATGTGCAACCCCATCTTGGAAAATAAAACATGTAGCCAATACTTTTGAAGCGATTTTGAGATCTGGGTTCTAAAGAGATACTCGTCGTCATGACCCACACCTGGCTTTGACGTAACACTTCGTTAACAGAGTCGAGCAAACACATGCGTCGGGAGTGAGGTGAGTCTTTCATTAGAGGACAGGGTGGGGACTTGAAAGGTTGGACAAAAAGCCAGAGTGAGACAAGTCTTTACAAATGTCTTTGATGTTACATCATCTATTGAAGATTAAGTTGCTGTGCACACAGTGATTTAACTTTTTGTCCCCACACGTTCGTTATGTAACCCACGCTAAGTCAGACTGACATTGTAACGAGATGCTATCCGATACTAATGTGGCATCAACTAACTGTTGTTTCTGTGTCTTGCTTTCTTTCCCAGATTAGCTTTACGCGTTTCCCATGGCGGCGATGGGGGACACGGAATCCGTTGTATTACTTTCCAAACAAGTGTACACGGCTCCACTGATTGATTAAAGTGCACAATGTGTTATCTACAAGAGCAGAAACGTCAAACGTTTTGGATCGGTACTAAAAAAGAATACATTTCTGCTAATAAAGACAACGTCCACATGTGGGGATTTCGACCAAGGGTCCGCGCGTGCTGCGTGGCTGAACACTTACAGGCCGTTTCAGAGAGTCTGCGCTCTTGTTTGTACCCAAATGGTTATATGCACTTATTGGAAGTCGCTTTGAATAAAAGCGTCGGCCAAATGACACGTGATGTGATCCGTTACATATTCGACACTGTGAGAGACTAAACGTGTGCTTCCACTCAGTATTATCACCATTACACAGTTTAGCCCTCTTAATCTATTGTGCATACTTACTTACACTTTAATTGATTGAGATAGATAGAGATATATATATATAGCTATAGTTAATCCACTCGTTATGACTAAGGTACAGAGATGACCTGTTTTCCCTCACTGGGCCATTGACAATGCCAGACTCTAACATAATCAACCAGGAGAACTTGTGATGACCTGCGTGATTAACAAGTGGAAAGGCACTCCTCCCGTTTCCTTTGGGACTGTACGCGCACGCAGATTGAAAATTCTATGACTGGCCGTGTGGAAGATTAAGCCTGTTCAAACTATTATTAGGACAGACTATTAACCTTTAAGGTTATTCGTGTACGAGGGACTTTGAAAGTTTATGGTTAATGTTTTGGATTCACTTATACAAACAGAGTCATTATTTTGGCTGGACAATGCAGCGCACACTGCTTAGATTGCCTGTGTCATTTTCAAGGTGGAGTAACCACACATCGCCACTAGATGTCAGACGCGCCACAGGAACAGCATAGGTGCGAGTCACAGGGTGCAACTCTCGCGTGACCGTGTCAGACGACAAGTCCCGTGTACGACGCCGCAATCGGAGATTGCTGTGTGGAAATGATCGACACAAGTCCTATTGTTGCTTTTTGCAGGTAAGCTGCTGATGTGAGGTTACAGCGTCAATGTTTACACTGCACGCGAGTAACCCTGTGCATGTTTAAAATGTCTGGATGAGCGGCTCGCCGCATTGACTGTGTCGATTAGCCAGTTAGCAGCTAACGGCCGTCGCGTTGGGGTAATAGCGCGAGTGCGGGGCAGCCCGCTTCTCATATTAATATTCTGCCTTCGGTTATGGCCGTGGTTTATTAGGACTACGGTTTTTGGCGTGTATTTCTGGTATTGGGTCGTTCCTCTTACAGCTGCACAATTTGACTGCGGTCAAGTGCGCCCCTGCAGTCCAACTTACGGTGAACGCTGGGAGTGCTCGTTTGAACGTCACTAATACGAGGGCAATCAATCGTGCTGATTTGAAGACATTTGGGTCACATTGTCCACAAGCTAGTGAAACAAATGTTTCCCTAATTCATTTACATTTTTACTATACGATAACAACACATTGGCCCACAAGTTCTGACCCCTCACTCATTATCAAACATTTTTACTGTATCATTTTGGAGAAATTAAGCATCAAAGTTGGCTTTTTTTTACTCTGAAAAAAGTAGTGTACTATTAAATCGCGCTGGCTACGACGCTACACTTTTGCCATTTGACCGTTTTACTCGCACTTACGGTACATACGGCACATCTATGTGCAGCGCAATTTCTGTCACTCGTCTCTCATACCAACCCACGCGTCAGCATGTAGACTAGCAGAGCCGGGAATCGAACCCACGACTATCGAGTTGAACGACGACTTGCTCTACCGGTGAGCGACCGTTGCCCCTGGTGGAAAAAAAAGGCAACTTTGAGGCTTAATTTCTCAAACGTTAAATGGTCAAAATGTTTGATCGCGAGCGAGCGAGTAGTCGGCGTGCTCCCGACATCAATTGTGTCAACCTCTGTCAGAACCTACGGGCCAATGTCTTGTTATCGTACAGTAAAAGTCGAAATACATTAGGGACAATATTTCCTTCAAACGCTTCGGGACAATGTGACCCCATGTCTTAAAATCGGCACGATTGATTACACTCGCGCTAGTGACGTCTTATTTTGAAAACCCGTCTCGCTCCGCGTCAAACTAGCGCCGGCGCTTAAATAGACTCTTTTTTCTTGTTTTTCCTTCTAAAAGCCCAGAGAAGAAATTAGTCGTTTAAATAGCTGTGACTGCAGCGTCCGAGTAGAGCAAAGCACTTTGAACGGTCGCAAAGGCCACAAAAGTCAATCGAGTTATTTAGACTCGTGCGGATTGTGCGTCGGTAACACTTAGACGTGCTCTGGACGAGCTTCTCGTCTCACCTTAAACTCTTCCTCTAGGCCGACCCGGTCGCCGTTGGCAAAGGTGTTGTGGAGTTTGTGCAGATGTCCTTCCAGAGAAGACACGTCCAGCTCCGTGTCTCCGTAGAGGTAGTATTCCAGCAGGGCCCGGTAGATGAACGAGTACTGCGTCTGGGGTGACGACACGCGGATCGGTATGAAATGGGACGTCGCGGCTCGACGGACGGACACCCGTTCCGCCCCCTACTCACGTCTGTCTGGATGAGCTGCGAACGCTGTTCCCGTATCTTGGAGACGAACCCAAACACGTCCACCTTCTGCTCGGCGTGCATCGCGTCGATCGCGCCGTCTATGACGATGAAGGTTCCCGTCCTCCCGACGCCGGCGCTGCAGAGGAGAGAGCAGATGGCACACTCGATGAACCGACGAGCGTCTGCGTTTGACGTCGTTCAGAGATGACATTTAAGCCTAAAGATTTCTCTCGAACTGCTGAATGCACATAGATGACAACAAACGAGTACCTGCAGTGAACCACGATGGGCCCGGCGCACGGCGGATTCACAGCCTTGACCTTTTTGAGGAACTTGAGCATGCCGATGGGGGAGAAGGGAACTCCAAAATCGGGCCAGCTGGTAAAGTGGAGCTGGGTCACCAGACGGGGGGCCTTGGCGGCATCGCTGGCTTGCTGCGGAGGAACGCAAACGCAGAGAGAGGCTTTGCGACAGACGTCGTGGGAACTCGACGGCCTGCCGGGAGTACTGCTTTTAAACTTACGTATTGGACGCAGAACTTGCGTATGGTGTAATCGACCAGGACGGTGAAGTCTTCCACTGCCACCCTCACGTTCCCGTATGTCCAACAGCCCTGATCTGGCCAGTACTGACAGCACTTGTCCTAGGGAGAGACGACAGCCGTTATCCGGCGAGAGCCGAGACTTTGAGCTAGTATGAGTGTGTTGTCGCGTGAACGTCGCTCACTTCTTTCCTTTCCTTCAGATTTGTCAGCATGACGACAGTTGCTACTTTCTGCTCCCAAATCATTCTCCAGAAATCGGCCACAGTGTCTTCTTTAGGACCTGACAGACGGCAAGATTCAGCTTTATTTCAATAGGAACTGAAAACATTTGGACAAATTACTAGTCTTTTCCACGCGCGTTGCCTCTCACCTTGTGCTGCAATGAATTTCTTCTTTTCCGTGTAACCCTGTCAGACAAGAGTGGAAAGACGTTATTTTGCGCAACGTCGACAAACGCGCGTCGACTCGTAGACACGTAGACTCACGTCGATGTAAGAGGCGTTCACGTAGTCTGAACAGGGATTTGCGTCCAGCTGAGTCAGCGCCACTCTGGAATGATCATCTGTTGAAGTCGGGACAGACAACCGTACCCATGACAGGGATCACATAGATACAGATAGAAATGAACGCGTTAGCCACACACAAAGGAAACTGTGGGCTCTGGGCGCGAGTGAAACAGAAAAAAAAATAATTAAATAAATAAATAAACAAGTCTCAGTTCCTCAAAAAGACACAGACGGTGCACTCACAAGGAAGGATGTTGGGGTATCGGTTCTTGTCCTTGTTGTCGTCCTTGTTGGCCTCCTCGTACGTTCCGTGGGCATTACCTCCTGGCAGAGACTACAAAACAGAGTTTTTTTCTTTCCCCAAAGCACACTGAACAAAAAAAAAATAAAACACTCGCAGTGCACTGTTGTGCTACGCGCGGGGCTTTGTCTTCCTCTTTGACTTCCTCTGTCTGCGCTGACAGACCGCCTGAATAAAATCATACTCTCAGGCGTGACATTAACCATGATTCAGATCCTCAATCGTGCTTCTAAATAGGTACGGGGTTATTTGTGAATGCGCGAGGGTGTGTGTGTGTGTAATAACGTGACGCGTGTCCATAATGAAAATACGTGTTAATGTTGTAATTACTGTGGGGAGAGCCCTTTTGCTTCAAATAGTTTAAATAGTTTCACAAATAGACACTGACCTTGGGTAAAGACATTTTCCAAGTCATTAGAAATGAATTCAAAGTCATCGAGTCAAAATAGAGTAAAGCGGGATCCTCACGTTGTACTCCTCCCTGAAGAGCTTGCCGTCGTCGGCGGAGCGGAGCCTGTACTCCTCTTCGAGTTGGTCCACTGAGATGGGGAAGAAGGTCTTGGTGGCGGAGGGCGACCCGGGCAGGAGGACCGCCGTCTGTTGCTCTGCGGGGAGAGCGAGACGTACGTTTGTCAGCCCTGCTGCGCGGAGCCATTTTCTTAGGGAGATGGAGAATTATTCTTTGTGTTCCGAGACAATTACAAATCAACTCGGAAAGTCGCTTGCCGTCTGTCTCATTCCATTGGTCTTTTTAATGTGACTGTACAAGGTTTTGGGCAGCCCTGTTGTTTTCAGCCCCGGTGCTTTAGAAATAAAACTGGACCCATCACATGTGTATTTAAGTTAACGTCAAACTACAAAGTAAATACTGTTTCGTGGCACGCGCTTGACTTTTCATGATCCTATCGTGAACTAACTAACTTTGAACTACTGAGTAGATGTGTAACAGTGCACAATCTATTTAAGACATAGATTACTTTCAACAATCTAATTCAAGCACATTATATACTCATTTAAGCCATTTCAATCATTTATACGTCGACTTGAGGGAAGCGTCGAAAATATTTACCCAGTTATCTCGTTTGCATACATTAGGGTGAATGTATGCCGTGTTCTAGTGCCGAGACGGCGTTAGTGACGCGAGGTTCCCGATACCGCCGTCCCGTACGCATACCCGACCCGCGGGTACAGCGACTCGGTACTGCATCCGCACTCTAAAACGCGACGCGCGCGCTTACGAGTCAGAGGACAAAATAATAAGAATAATATAAAAATGTAGCGACAATCATGTTTACGTTGCGTCAGTGCCGGTGGGTGTGCCTTTTTTTCACCGTCCAATTTCCTTTTTGATTTCCTCTCTGCAACAACACGACCTGCTCCGTGCACGCCGAGGAACGGTCGCGGGTCCTTTAGAGCCGTTCGTTTCCTGTACGTGTCTGACGCGCGCCGACTGTTTCTTGCAATATTCTAACTTTGATCTCAGAGACCGCAGCGCGTCTGTCGCTGTACCGCCCGTGAAAACGTCTATCTAATATACAGTGTCACACAATTTACACAACAGTGACGATAACGTGATCACATTAACCGCGGCAAGTGTTAAAAACAACCGCAGTGCAGCGGCGGAACCGTCTGCACATAACAATGTTACCTTGTTCCTCCAGGATGCCATTTGGTACCTTCTTGTCGACTGTTGTGACAACTGGTTTCTTCTGGTTTTTTAACCTGAAAGGAAAAGATTCAGGTCATTTGATAGATTACAGAAAACATGTCACAACAAAAGGCAAGAGGGTGAAAAGAATTATGATTAGACAGTTCAACAAACGCACTCGTCGCACACCTATAAAAAAAAAAACCCACCGTCCCTCCACCTTACCATCTGAAGCTTGAGAAGCTATTCTTTCTCATTAGCTGATAACTTTGAGAGACAGAACTCTAGTCCAAATGTGGTTCGGAATTTGCTCTTCGTCTGCAGCCGCAGCCTGTTCTCCTCTACCGAGTGTGACTAGGAGTCCACGAGCACCACTTCCTCACTGGGCTCCGCCTCGGTGACTAAAAGAGGAAGCGTTCGTCACCCCGAGCTCTGCCTCTGCGCCTGGCTCGCAGCCAGCCAGTCAGGACGTGACGGTGAGGCGGGTGAGTCCTTGCGGGGTGGGATTTGATCGTCGTCACTGTTACCACTACTATTACTATTACTATCACTATTATTGTAATTTTACCTGAGGAAGTACCAGGCCAGCAATGCGATGATGAGCAGCAGCAGGGAGAAGACCAACACGGTGGGGAGGATGTGATGGCTGGAGGTTGTGACGCCTTCTGTGGAAGAAGGAGAGGCAGAAGCGGGGGTCAGAGAGCGCGCAGACCTCGACAGAGAGGTGGGACGGGAGAGGGGGGCACAGCGATACTGTATGTATTTCGCGTTGGACGGCGAAACCTCAGATCGATATTTAAAACGGCAGCCCGACCGTCCTTCTTCTCCGCTGGCCGCGAGACGCCTTCGACGACTGCCTTTGACTGTATTTTGTCTACAGAGAAAAGTACTGGCCCGTCTGCCGGAAAGTAAGCGACTCTGAGAACGAGCCGGGAGCTGTGTTTAGAAAGATGTGCGGTAAGCCGTAAATTACCGTCCGGGGCCGCGCGAGTCCGCTGTGATCCCGTAATGACGAGGCTGCGCGAGCCGCGGAATACGCGCGGTGACCGTGTCCTCGGGAAAAGCGTCGTCCGCAGCTGGGCAGCGGAGGACTTTTGATTTTGCGTTACTCGGACTCACGTGTCCAATGTGTCCTTACCCTGTGTGTGGTTGCCGTTGCCGGTGGAATTGGAAGTTGTTGTGGTTGCCACCAAGAACAGAAGTGGGACCATTGTGACTGCGGAAAGAAAACAAAAGCAGACGGATATTAAGTTTAGCGCCAGGCATGTCTGCAGATTCGAGTTTCATGACAACGCGGCTGCTGGACAGCGTCTCCGTTCAGGGAATACAAAGGCTATTGACACGTCTGAAGCACGTGACTTCATTCATGACTGTTGCTTTCGGGAATGTGCTCGTCCAGACACAATGGAACGGCGCACTCGTATCCTGGCCTTTCACTACCCCTGTTGTAAAAGCCGTGGTGTAATGCCAGAAGCGTCCACTTGAGGGCACAGTAGACCAAGTCAAAGGACACGCTTCCTCATCAAACCCATTGACAAAAACAAATTGCTAAGATAAAGCCAGGTGGGAGGTGAATACGTTTTTAAATATCTCATTTAAATCATCAGTATTGGTCATGAGGTTTGAATCTGTGGTGTGGACTAATCTGTGCTTAACATGTGTGCGTTTACGATCCCCGTTCCTGCTTTAATCTTTATTTCGTTACACTCGGGAAAGACGGCCGGTATCGGCATCAAGTGGCACTGACTCAGTCCTGAAACGTGTGATTTACACAACGGAGCGTGGACGGGCGCGCTGACGACAAGCCCGGACGTCGGCCGACGCTGATCCACAAATGAACGCTTGAGCTGCGCTAAACTGTAAGTTTCAGATTACGCAGAGTGAAATCTAGAGTAGGCAAGAGGCTTAACGTGCTCTGCTATTTGCCGTCTCCCCAACCCTCCTCTTACACCACTACCCCACAGACAGACGCGTCTCAAAACGACTCTAATCATCTCCTCATTTTCTTGTGGCAGAAGAACACAGATGAAGAAGAATGAGAGCATCTTCTATTGATTCTTGTGTGTGTTTGTTTTTTTCAAGTATTATTTCACCTATGCAGTCCAAGTTGGTCTCTATGCAAAGTGCGCATACACAGAGGTGCACTCATCCTATAATGAAGTGTGCTTAGTTTCTCCAAGGCTGCAGGTGTGTGTGTGTGTGTGTGTTGCTTTGCAGCTGCAGTGAAAAGGAAGCCCAGGCCGGGCGCGCAGTCAATGAAGACACTGTGTCGAAGCCTCCGCGCTGCGCCGCGGTGTCCTGTGATGTGTGTCCGGGCAGGACGGCAGAGGAATTTTGGGGGCCAGCTGAGCAGAGACACCGCCTGCCGCTGCGGCGGGGAGAGAGGGAGCGGAAGGTCCGGGTCAATAATATTTCCTGGAGCGATTAATAAACCCTGGCATGTCGAGGCGCTGCTCTGTGGGGAAGACTGATGGCAGAATTCTAATGAGGGGAGAGAGGAGAGGAAGAACATTCCCCCTCCCCCCCAAACTGTCCTCCCTCTTTAAAGGGATCTCTCTGCAAATGTCACACGCTTGGATGAGGGGGAGGATATTGAGTCGGGGCAGTGTGTATAAATCCTGAGTGCGGGACTGTGTAAAAGACTTGCCGGTTCGAGACCCACTCGGCACGACCCGGCTCCTGACCGCGAGTCGCAAATCGGACCGTTAGTGTCAGACGACGCTCGCCCGTCGTCTGGGCAAACTGCTGTCGTCGCGCCGTGCGAGCTCTTGTCTGTGTATCGTGTTCTTGACCGTCGGCCATAATGGAAATAGGTCACGGGAGATGTCAGCTCCGGGGGTAGTTCCGAGGCGCCCTCATTTTGCGACGGGAGACGTTTGGAAGGTTATTGTCCGTGTTATTTCAGTGGTGTGCGTGTGTGTGTCCCGAGTTACAAATGCATAGATTTAGAGCCCCGCGCGGCACACTGCGGTAAAGACGGGGTCGCCCTCGGCTCGTTTTACATATATCGTGTCAGGATTCAATAGGATATTTCCAAAACTTGCCCATAATCAGACCGTCAACTGTTATCATTCATTATTCATTGTGTATTAGCCAGTGTCAGAGCCAAATTTACTCAATTTTCCACAAAACATTAATGTTACATCAGTCGACGGAAGGAAATCATTTCGGCGAGCTCTCGCTACTTTAAGATCTTATTAAACGGTGTGGTGGATAGTGGATAGGCGACATAAAATAAGGGAAGAACGAGACGGCGAATGAAGCGCTGAAGGACGCTCCGGCAGATGGTTGGTACCGGCGCCAACGCAATCCTACACTCTGATACCTGATAACGTATAATCTGGCACGTTCTGTCATTTTCTGTCTTGTTTTGGCACAAGTTAGATTGCTGGTTTTATGATTCCAATCGGTATCACGTATAGGTTGTGGCATGAGCAAAGGAACTGAGAATTGACAGATTAATACATAAATAAATAAAGGCAAACGCATGACTGGTAAAGTATGGATACATTACATACGAATGATTGGTTCTCTATGCTGCTGCAAAATATTCCATGTAGAAAATACATTAAAAAAAAATCTGAAACATTATGTAGTGACTGAAAAACAATAACGGTACGGATGATATACTGCACACTTTTGTATTTTGCTAGGCTAGTGAGTGTATTTGAAATTAAATGGTTTGATTTGCTCAGTTACATTTGTTTTGAAAGGAAATCACAGGGCCTGTGATTTTCTGGTTCATTATACAGTAATACTTTCCCGCGTTTGTCATTAGCCCGTCGGGAAGCTGTCGGCTCTGCCTCTGTGTCGACGGTTAACTTGTTTTTTATACATTTGCCGCTTGCGTTTAGTAACGTCACAGTTTACGGTGCGTCGACGCATTAAAGCGACGCGGCGGAGGATTTCGTCCGCCTTCTACCTCGTTATTCTCCGCGTGAGGGTCGCGGGGGGGCGCTGCTGCCAATCCCAGCTGATATATAGTGCGAAAGGCAGGGGACACACTGGACAGGACGCCAGTCCGTCACAGGGACACATACAGACAAACGACCGTCCACTCTCACTCGATCGAGCGCCCGATTCACCTAATCCTCTAATCTGCATGTTTTTGGACAGTGGGAGGAAACCGGAAAACCCAGAGAAAACTCGCGCACACGCGGGGAAAACAATTAGGATTTCAACCTTCAAAAATAATGTTACATGTTAAATCGACTTACGGCCCGAGCGAGTCTGCGTCACCTGCATTGAAAAGAGGCACACTGCGCCGCAGTCCTTGCGCCAACTGAACTAATCACTCACGACACTGCCGCAAACGGCACCGAGACCCGAGGCCGCTCACTAAATGAGCTGAAAACAAATAAGTGTACGAACCCCGTTACGCTTATGCCGCTTTTGTCTCTGCCTGCGCGCGGTACGTCGACACTTGGGCCACAGTTGTGTTATGCGTTCCCTCAGACCTCCAGCACCTGGTATGCACTGTGTGACTCAGTCTCCGCTGATTACAACCTGCCACTTGTGAATACCTTCGTACCTCACAGCACACAAACAAACGTGTGGACGCGCCGTGTAGACGGCGGAATATGTGGAGGCAGCCGTTGAGGACGCTTTTCAAACTAAACTTGACTTTTATCTCCAAACAAAGCAGCCGCTAAACGTTTTTTCCACCGCCACTGTTTTTATTTGCAGAACCAACTGTCCGTCTCTGTGGATTCGTGGCGTCTGCCCTGTTATTCTTTTAGTCGGTGTTAGCGACACGAAAAAGGCTGAAACCTAAAGTGACGTGATAATAGTGCTGCAGCTCTGCGCCATTGTCCCACTAATTAGCTGCAGATACCCAACAATCTGTGCAGACAGATCTTCTACAAGTGGAACACAAGACAGAGAAATTGCTCGTCTTTGTCTCCGAATGCAGCGTTCCCTGCCGTCGTGTCTTCTCTTTGACAGAGCTGGCGGTTCCACTGAACCCGCTTTCTCTGGGCACACAGTCCCTCTGTCTCTTCACATCCGTCAGCTGGGGAATTTAGAAAATGGACTGTGGGCGTAGGGGCGATGTGACAGGGTGAGCGGGCAGTAGGTACATTATGTCCTCGGAGCAAAAAGCTGCCAGATTGTTTACCCTTAAGGCCACAGTTTAGTTTCTTTTTAGTACCGAAACCTGTACGACAAAAGCCTTCTGCGCGTCTTCTCCTGGCTCAATTTACGACACGTTTTTGCCACCTTTTTGTTCAACTGATTCTGATCCGACGACTGAACCGAGAAAAGATTATGTGTTTAATTGACGTGGTTCGATTACATTTACGCAAAAAGTGTACGCGGCGACGATCCGCAAGTGTTTCTCAGTATAGCCGCTGCGCTAGTAAAGCAATGAGCAAACAGACTGGCGTAACGCTGAAAACACAAAGACAACCACGGAAAGCCTCACAAGTGAATTTTACTGCTCAGACAAAAACACTTCCTGGTAGAATGTACCACTGCCCCACACTTCCGCAGGTTTGACGCTTATCATTTTCATCATTTAAAGCGCGGTCGTGTAGCCTTTTCAATGTCATCTTTTGCCAGTAAAATACACAAGACTTATTTATAAAGATATGAGAGAGCTGATCTGTGAGATAACGAGTTCCTTTGCGCTTACCGCCGAAAAAACATTTCCCTCGGTGGTTCGTATTTGACACAGACCGCAACAAATGGACAAAACGTCAATAAATGACCAAGACTTCACAAGGTCTTATGAAGTAATCGTGTCCCCGTTGATTCTGCCCGTTACTTTTTAATAAATATCCTCACTTTACTGAAATCCAAAGTCACCGGATGACTTTCTTGTTCTGTTTTTGGGGATCTACACAACCCAATAATAGCAGGCCAGAGTCTTGACTGCAGAATGTTTAACAAGTGTACACTTTCCAGGTTGTGCTCGCCTCACCGCGTCCATGTCTCCGTGCCCTCTGCCTTTAGGGAGCTGTAGTGTGCAAACCTGGCCTGGGTTTGCCATTTACAGACAGGGCAGCACACTTCGTTCACAGTGTTGATTGAGGAGATAAAGCTGGGGCGTCCGTCTGCCGTGTGACCACTTCCCGTGCAATAAAACCTCAATGGACAAGCTGCTCGGTATTCTTCTTTCGCTAAATATATCCCTGTTCTGAGGGCAAAATCTACACTCGCATGGTATCACGGTGGTATTTTTTTTTTAGATTTACTTTACTTTTCATTCGTTATCTGCTTTGAATCCATTTTAGAGTTTAAAACAAACAAAACACACACTCAATGACTTGTTATAATGATAACATTACGTCTATCTAGATAGAGAATACCAAATGCCCAACAAAAGTCAAGAGCAGAGGCTGGTGAGTCAAACTGCGGTGTACATCTAATATTGACGTTTGGCAACAGCATACAAATGATCATATCTTGTGAGGATGACAATATACTGTCCATACTCTCTTAATATACATGGATGTGTACACAGTATTTCTTTGTTTTTTCAAGTTGTTACATTTCTAAATAAACAACTACTACGGCTGCTTTCTACATGTGCCAATCATCTATCGTCTATTTTCCCACTGACTTCCATTCAAACAAAGTTCTCTTTGTCACCAACAGACCCTTCAAACTTCCCGACCTCGGCTGTTCAATCTCGAAAAACCACATCCGTTTTCCGATGCAGTCTGTGGTCACGTCACGACGATGACATTGCTCCTGTCGTGGTACGTGTTGGGAATAGGTCGTTAACAAGCCAGACCCAAAAGATTCCAGCTTCGGTGTTAGTAAATCTTTTCGCCGTATTATTATTACAGAGCACAGTCATAGTGCAATATCTCGCACCAGCGCTATTTATAGCGCCGTTTGAGTAATACGTCCGCCTACTGCGGCGCTACTTTTTTTTGCCACCCTTCTTCTTCTGGATTCCTCCCCTCCTGCGCTCCAAGCATTGTCATTAATCAATTCCTGCCCGTTTCCCAAGGCACCCAGACGCTGCGGAAGTGGTAACGACCTCGGAGACCCGCTGGCTCCGCTCTGCAGCGTCAGCCCCTCCGCCTCTACATGGGAGACAAGTGCGGGAACTACCGCGCTTTGGAAAAAAGCGCACATCTGCTTGTGTGTACGTTTTGTTTGCCTGGAGAAGATTACAGAAATGTTTAATGAATTAGAGAACGACGGGAAACGCGCGCTAGTTTCTACCTGGAAACAAAACTGGCATAGTTGCCCGAAAGCTCCGCCGTTTAGAGCTTTTAGCTGGTCAACGTGGTAGTAGATGAGGAGCAATTATTGAAAACCCTTTTAAAAACAATCGCCACCACAACAACGACATCCGAGAGCAGCTCTCACTTGAAAGTGAATGTCTGTGGTGTCGATGGCTTTTAGAGGCTGCGCTCACATTCGAGTAAGGTATGACAACCAAGTGCATAAACGACCTTACGCGCGGTCGGCCCACACACACCCGCAAAGCTAAACTGCCTGGCTGCTCGGCATGAAAACCACACCCACGTGGGGGTGAATGCACAACCACAAATGCCACAGCGGGGGTCCATCGTCCCGCAACATGTGTTGTGGCGCGTCTCGTTATCGCCCGGCACCCAGAGATTACCGACACTCTCCGGTGCGCGCAGACATGCGGAGAGAGAGAAAGAAAGAGCGAGAGAAGAAGAAGAATCAAGGCTTGCGTATAAAACTGGGAACCCGCCAGCGTGGGGACGTGTGACAAATTTACAGCTCAACTTGTGGGACAACTAAAACAACAAACCGTGGTCCCCTGGACATCCCGCAGCTGTGGTCACTAAATGCAATAAAACAAGTAATTAGCCACAACTGGAGTCTCCCTTTATCGGAAAAAGACATACAATTAAAAAGCTGCACTGTGTGGACCGAGGCTTTTTTATTGCAAATTGCAAATATGAAGTCGCTGGCTTCTTAAGCTCAGTAATTAACGCACATCTTGTTTATTTAATCTGTACGAGGACTGAAACGCGTTGAGGATTCATCGCGCGCGAGGTCTGTTTCGCGACAGGGCGCGGTGGCTTTGGGAGAAACCGCGCGCGCTATACTGTAAATGTATGAGTCTACATGTTGACTGACCGGGGGTTAAGCTCTTTCCTGAATCTCAATAGCCGAGTCGCATGTCGACTAGGTGACGTTAAAGAGTTTGACAATCCGCCAGACTGTCTCCCCTGAGAATATGTGACTCGTTTAAATGTGTCACAATAGTGGGACAAGATAAACCCACTTCAAGATGAAGCGCGTGATAATCCCCAAAGTTTTTCGAATGATCCTAAATGGATTTAACGTCAGTGCTGCTGATGTAACAAGTGGCTCAATAGACCAGGAAAAAAAGAGAAAGACAGAAAAAGGGGGGATCTTGTATGAAAAACGACAACGACTCATTAGAGAGAGACGAGGACGACGACACTTCTTTTGGGATCTGCGCGGGACGCAAAAATATCCTTTCGTTCCCCGAGAGAAGAATGGAGGGGGCCGCTGGTGGAGAAACGAGCGATAAGCGCCGCCGCGGGAGAACAAAAAGCCACTTGACTCGAAAAGGGAGGAAAAGAGAGAGAAGAAGAGTGGGACCGCGAGGGACGAGTGAGCGGCCCACGCTGCATGGATGAGGAGTCCGCCTCTGCTGTTATGCAGACACAGAGCAAGTCTGTTTTGCCCAGTGTAGACGCAGACCGAAGAAAAGCCACCTGTCGGAGGAATACAAGGACTCCTGTCCTCGGGTTCTTTAAACGTCCCCAGACTGTCTGCGCCGAGTGCAGGGTTTGTCACACAGCTCCAGTTGCCATAGCGAAACCACAGTGATAACGCATCACTTTCCCACAATAGCGGTCTCTGTATGCTCCCTTATCGCACGTCCCACAACAACAGATTTGACCAAAAAAATGACACTGATATTTTCATGGCACAGTCCCAATTCACAGAGGAGGAGCAGCGATTTCTGAAAGTCAAGAGACGCCCGCCTTCTCTAACGCTCACCAAACCCGGCGCTTTGTTGATTGAGTTGGTGCGACCTTATTGTTTGCCCTCAGCTTGAATTCTACAGGAATATGAGTCATCCAGAGGGGCCTTGGGCACCGTGGTGAGCCCCATTATCCTTCCTCATAAGCAGGCCTGTCACAAGAATGTCAACACGGACAGACGCGCACACAAGGAAATCTCAAGAGAACTCGCTGCCCTCTTGGAAGAAGGAAGCCCAATTTCCACTTTTCACACACAGCTGTCAAAAGCACAGCGTCCCGCATGCTGAGGCAGAGGCATGACGGGCGTCGCAAATCCTGGACAGGCGACAGATTGGGTATCTCCTAATGTCGACAACAGACAAATTGTTTGACAGAGGGAGACACGGGGGTGAAAGTCTAAGCTCTGCCGACCACCTCTACTTATGAGATGAGATTGACAACAAAACTGTAGAAAAAGAAACAATGTTTTCACTGTTTCAAAGACTTTTTCCCACAAAGACCAGAGTCTTTGTGCAAATACTGTTTTCTCAGGTCTGCTTTTCAGTGGTAAACACAAAGCACTATGGAAAGTAAAAATATGGTAGAGGTAAGATGGAAAAAAAAACCAGAAGCTTTGGTGTATTTTCAAATGCATGAAAAAAATTCACTTGAAACACCAAACTCTCCTCCATCATCTGCACTCGACTACAACTCCTTGAAAACCTTACGTTATCCATAGCTCACTTTTGTGATGTGCAATCTGGGTCGCACTTCTATTAAAAGCTACTGTACTTGCATGTTGTCGAGAGAGAGAGAGTGTGTGTGTGTGTGTGCGTGCTTCTGCAGTGTAAGCACATACTGTCCTCCATCTGCTATTAGATAGAGACTGTTTCCTTTCCGGTGCGGCCTGCCAACCAGCCAGCCTTCCTGTGCCGCTCTGCTACAGAAGGGAAATGGGAGCGAGACCACCACACACTCCTGACAAAAACCCAGGATAAGATACGTACACAGACGGAGAGCGATAAAGCCACACTTTTTAAACACAAACACTCACAACATCTCTCTCTTTCCTTCCGTCTCAGACTCGGGGTTTGTTTTCCCTTTATCCAATCTACGGTTCAGTGTGCTCTCTTTGTCCTTGCTTTATTGTGATCACGCGCTCGATAGGTACTAAAATATTTCAAGTGTACAACAATGAGAGTGGTTGGTAAATACAGGAAGTCAGAAGCAATGTGTTGGGGGGGGGCTTTGTAACTCTAAAACTACTAAATGTGACATTAGTGAAATTCCCATTAGCCCCAAGGTCAGCGGGAAAATGAAGCTCACAGATTGTTTTATGTCTGCTTTTGTTTTGCCATCATGTGCAAAATAACACTGGTCCCTGAAATCTTTCAGTCCAATGTCTGTTTTATTTTTAGAGCAAAATGTTACACTGCTATACAAAAATCACACCATTTTAAAGTGTGATTTAACTACACTGCGGTTTAAAGACAAATCTACACCGTACACGATCAAATTAATACAATTTTACAGTTTTCAGTTCTCACGACAGCTTTATACCATCTTCAAACTTCCTGTTTCTTTTTACCAGCTGAGACAAACCACTAACTGAAGCCGTGAGTCTCCAGATTGAGGAAGTGACCTAATGGTCAAAAATGTGCTGGGAACATGTTAAAAAAAACGCTTCTGTCAATATACAAAGCAAATAAATCAGCCGCGGGAAGTGGAGCCAAGCAGTGTCTGAAATCACGTACTCTACGGTGATTGAATTCTATCTTCTAGAGTTACATTTGAAGGCCACAGTGAGACGGATCACCTGGACGAGTGTTGGTTCAGTGTATGCTGATTCTCAGATCCATAATAGCAGGTCACGCGGAGCTGACCGAGCCCAGTGGTCACATTGTTGTCATCGCCTTCAGCGAGAGGTCGGACAGGAGGAGCGGGTGCGGAGGGCGGGGTCTGCTCTCGCAGTCCGGCGAGTTGCGGGTCTCTCCGGCGGCTCGACGGTCAGACGGAGTCCTCGGGGATGCTGCTCGCCGCCTTTGAGTTTACCAGAGAGTGAGGAGAGACAACGCGTTAGACAATGCCTCGTCAGAGACAGAGAGACTTATGAAGAAGGGAAGCTGGAGGATTGTTTTAGTTTGGTTCCTGTTTTAGGACTGAACAGTGTGGAGCAAGACCACGAGAGAAATACATTGGAAAGGAAAAAAAGAGGCCGTTAGAAATGGCACACAGTCTAAGAAGGTGCCCGCGGGTGTTGCGCAGATGGTCGCGAAATGTAACCGCAGTGAAGAAAAGACTATTCAATTGGTCCAACGGTTCAGGGAGTTCATTTATATATAGGCACTTCCAAATGAAGCAGACACTGAATCAGCAAGCAACTTGCTTTGCATCCAAGCTGACCTCATTTACAAAGTTAAAAGACAATAAACAGATAAAAATGTTGCCCCGGATTTCTAACTCCAATACCATTAGACAAATATGCAAATGAACACGGATTTACCAGAACTTTCTCTCTGTTCCTGGCAACAGTTTTACTACAGTGTGCTTTGTACTGGTACGTGTCTCTGTGTATAAGCTGTAGTAGAGATTGCAGTTCGGTGCCCTCTAATATATAATCCCTGATATTACCGAGAGGAGGAATGGAGGGAGGGTAGCAGAGGAGGAGTCTGTCGTGAGAAAAAAAGGAGGACAAGGGGCAGGATTTATCTACCCAGGAACACTGAGCAGTCAAAGAATCTGGAAAGCTCTGGAAATGTTACCTTCAGCTGAAGAATTCTAGGTGAAAACTGTCACGGGCAAATTCAATCCTTCATAATCACGAAACCCGTTATTATTTTCTCTGCTGTTCTCCCAACACCTTTGACATTTCAGAGGTACAAGGTTTTTTCGCCCGACAGCAGCAGGCAGGGAGCATACTGACTGGTTGCTATGACGACGCAAGTCTAGCTGTGCAGAATGAAAGTGTGTGTGTGTGTGTTGGGGGGCTAACCCTGTGTACTTATCTTATCCTAGGCTACGACACTGAATACTTTCCCCGCCTCCACACCTCTCTCGCTGGAGATGAAAACAAGCAGAGAACATTTGCTCCGTCACATCCCGGAAAATGGAAGCGCCGCGCTTGAGGGTTCCTTTGAAAATCAAACAACGGCACAAGCCTGCGCTCGGGGACAACGGAAGATAGACGCGGTCTTAAAATGAGATTTAATTGTGTTATTTCTGTTCCTCGAAAGCACAATGACGGCACATTTCAAATTCAGTATCGTCTCAACTTCATAAATAATAGAGGGTCTGACCGTCTGGAAGTCGTGGAAGGTGAGAAAATTCACTTATAGTGGGCTGACGATAGACGTTAACCGTTTATAAATACGGATGCAGTCTCGTAGTTTTGAAAATGAAGCCCCTGTGGAAGTGCCGGACGAGGGTTTTCTATTTAATTGCCATCCAGGGGTGACACGACACTATTGGTTGCCAGAAGGAGTCCGTCTGTATGCAAGTCTATGACACAATAAATCCACTTGATTGATAATGTTAGTACACATTTCCCTGAGGTGTTTATGGTCCACCAATCACAACTTCCCAAGTCTTCTACAATACAGCATGTTATGGTCCCATTTACAGTCAAATAGATGTTAAAGCAGGGGATGCTTTATAGCATGACTGCTTCCCCGTTCATACGGCAATCTCTTCCTCAAAGGCATATATATATACTTAATGTGCAAGTGATAAACACCACATACATAGGTGCCTGTATTTCACTCCGCAGCCAAAATGTTCCCTTATCTCAGTAAAGACAACAAAAAAAAACAAGGGTACCACAATACTTTATGAACCGTAACCTCTGGCTTAATTAGCAACTAAGAATAAAAGACTAATGAATACTTCGTGGGCAATAACTACCATGATACGCCATAGGGGCAAGGTGGTAAACTCTGTGCTTTTGTAAAGTTGTATGACTCATGACACAAAAATAAAAAACTAAAGAACTTCAGTCCCTGCTATGTGCATCATTAGAATAGACAGCTATAGTCTATACATAGTCAAGCACTGTTTGTGGCCAATAAATGTGAAAATCTCCTCTTCCTTCAAAAAAAGCATTAAAAACTAGTTTGGCAACACAGGCGATGAATAAGCTCTTGCTTAGTCCGTCTTGTCCTTATATCGTCATACAAGTCGTGTTGAAACTCTGTATCAAACTGTTCTAGTACAACATGTAGACAGGGGGTGAGAGAAAACACACACTTTCATCAAAACTCTCACACCACTGAAAATACATAATACCAGGGTGACAAGTGCCAACTCAAAAACACAGATCGATGCTTCGCTCACCTACATGTAAACGCACGCATGCACGCCCACTACTTGACTCATCCACCTTTCCGGGTTTCAAGTTCAACAGATTAGAGTATCATACCGAGATCTCCAAGTGTGGCAACGACACAAATCCATTTATAGAGATAAGCTTCCAGGGCAACAGCTACAATACACACACGCAGCCAAAGTGAGGGAGGGACGGCACTTCGCTCACTCCAGGCTCCAGCATCAGCACAGCGTACACAAGAGTCCTCTCTGTCCCGCCACTGTGTGTCACTTGCAACCAAACGCCCCCATAAATACATTCTAAACAAAATCAGACAAAACACGTTTCGAATCGAGGCCGGTGTACGTATACGTGTCGATCGTTAGTAGGGAAAAGACTAAATGACTACTGCAGTTGGGCGCAGGGAAAGACCTATAAATATATATCCGTTATCGCTCCCGATGTGTCGGCGTATTAGCAAAAGGTCCATTATCGTACCTGCTGTAGGTGTCGCTACATGTTGCATTCAATTCTCTATGTAGCTGCTCAGATTCATACTTGGACTACAAAAAATGTGACAACATGACTATTTTCAACACAGAAAAGTGAGGTGTTAAATGTTTGTGTGACGAGGCTTTAATTAGAACGGAGCAGAAGCGGAACAGTCTAGCGCCCGCTTCTCCACGTCACTGTGAGAGAGAAGTGAAAAGACGAGAGGCCCGCTGACAAAAATCTGACAAAATCTGCAGCAGCAGAATGCATATGCAATAAACACAAGGACATTCATTTGTGGACTTGCTGGCTTAATGTTGCAGCGCAAGAGGGAAGGTGGTGACAAGGAGTGTGACTTTGTTCACCGTAGAGTCCCTCGACTCTCTGCCTCGCTTCCAAATGTGGATGTGGGTGTGTTGATATCGTAACCACAGCAGCTCTTCTAAAACGTACGCATCACGTTATAAACGTTATAAGCCAATAAGTAGTCATTTCCTAAAGTAGCCGCCAGGCACGAGTAGATCATTTACAGCCAGATTAAATGTGGAGGACCACATCGATACTGTAATTTACTTTGTAACTAAATGAGAACCCTGATTTAATCGTCACCTCGTAGCTCTTTTAGCTCTCAAATCGATAACTAATAGAGTGACGGAATAAGCGTCCGTCTGCAATGTATGAAATGACGGGCGGAAAAAACACACAGCTCGTGTTAGTTCCACAATAGTTTGTACACTGTAAATGCACCGTGTTGTAATTAAGTTGCTTAAAAAGCTATAAAAAAAACAAACTCACCAAAATGATTTTATGACCCACTCCTAATTAAAATCCCCACTTTGTTGTAACTGCAGCAAAACAAAGCACATTTGCTCCGTGGTGGTTTCTCTCTTCGCTTCCTGCTCTCGCATACTGTCCCGAAGCATATTCTCCCAGGGGTTAGAATCAAACATGTTCCCAGCCGTGAATTCCCTGCAACACTTAGTCACGTGAACCCCACCTGGTAAATATTCATGACGGTGAAATAGTGGTATTCCAGGAGAGACACTCACCGGTGCAAACCATTCACTGAGACGTACACGGACACACAAACCCACGCATTGATATTGACATTAACGGCCTTGTGAAAAATACAATTAAACAAATATAGAAAACATACACAACATACAGGAAAAAGGCCCTGCGGTTCTCTGAAGCTATCTGTGAGTATATCTGGCTACAGCCCAAGGCTACACGTCGTCTGTCTGCACAACCTTGTCTGGAAATGGAGATATTTCACACATCTGTGTGTGTGAGAGAGAGAGAGAGAGAGAGAGAGAGAGAGAGAGAGAGAGAGAGAGAGACAGAGGGAGCCACAAATGGCCATATTTCCTACGCAGGGGGCTGGCAAATGAAGTGAGGAGTCAAAACACAAATCAAACTGTCAAGTATTATGTAAATATTCTGTGTAATGTAATGTGATTATCCACTTCAGATCACCACTACACAAAGTTCAGACTGTCTTTTGAGGCTTAAACCAGAAATCGTCAACAACGTCGACTGGTCGGGAAAACCTTTTCTCTCCACTTCTTGTGTTTGACATTGTACGAAGCTGACTCAGAGACGCGCTGTCCAGAAGAAGCAGGAAGAACAGTTTAGATCACATCCTGTGTGTGTGCGGACAGAGGTTTACAGGCAAACATGAGGGGTATAAAATTAGCTGGACTGTGAGAACTAAAGAGAGACAGAGAGCGAGGCAGGCACTCTAACCCCTGACACACACAAAGAGAGGAGAAAGGAGAGGCACTCTGAGGCACGGTCACTGTTGAATGTGTCCAGTGACTGCACTGACACAGATGCCACCGTCGCCGTGTCAGTTGTGCGGCATATTAAACCAGATTATGTGAGGAAGTGGCATACTAAAACTGCACACGTGTGACCTTTGACCTGGAACATAGTCATTCTGTAAGAGACATAGAAAAATAAAGTTGTCGACTAAGACTAGACTAGGGGTAGCAAACTAAAACCTTTCATGCAGAAATCCATGCGCACTCAATACACGTGGGTATATTTTTTTGTTTGTTTGGCCTACATTTTTCTTAAGTCCTAAGAATTCAGCCATCTGTTTGATGAAGCATGCAGTTCATAACATGGTGTTTGGTTTGTTTCTCTCTGGACCAAAGCTTTGCTCATAAAGCTGAACACTTCATCAAATTATTATCTCAATCACAACATGGCCAAGTGACTCAATTGTGATTAAAAATGTGTCGCAGCAGACGATCGCAAATGGATTACAGAGATTACAGATATACCCTGGCCTAATAATCAGACTCGGCAGATGTCAAAGGAGTCTGTCAGGTTCCGTGATCTCTGGCATTTGGATTGGAACGACGTGACGAAAAGTTGGTCTTACGGACTAGCAAGCGAAAATATCTAATTCACAGCAGATATTTGCTGACATTAAATTCAAACGCAGATTTTACCGAGAACATTGATTAGTGTTTCGTTGGTTGGTCACACACTAATTACTAACACTTTGACCTGAAGAAGCCATTTTTTCCCCAGAAAAATGTATTACTTTAAAACCGTTTCACGTAGCCTGTCATTTCCAGACGTGTTTCAATAAAGTGAGAGGTCTTTGCATATCGGCCTTATTTGCCAACTAAAAATATCCTTTGAACTTGTATGTACCAAAACTCAGTTCCTGATTTAAAGAACTCAGAGTGTGAATTCATTTTATATATTCTGGTTTTAATGTACAATGCTAATGAGAAACGCTTGTATCACGTACAATATGGGGGCATTAGTGGATCAGCAAAAATAGACAGTGAACGTGCAAATCGAGCAGATTTGGAGCGATATTAGCATTCCTTTAGTTGTGTTTTCTTCAATATTCACACACTGACTATTGCTCTGTTGATACTCGGTAAGTGGTTAACGTCGCGTTAATCAGGTTTTCCTTTTGTAGAGAACAGCCACAGTCAAATGTGACACTGGGAGAGAGAATGGTAAATACTCTGTATTGCACTCTTCTATTCTTGATGACCATTCAAATAAAAAAATAAATAATTAAAAACCAGACCAGTCTTGAACAGTGGGGTTTAGGACTAAACAATTAATCGAAATTTTATCGAAATTCCAATTCAGCCTACTTCAGGAGGCGCAATATTTTTTTAAAAGCCAGAGTGTGTGTGAAAACATAATTTTAGATGAATTACTGTCTTGATATATTAACATCTTATTCTACAGACTGAAGAGAACATCTTTGTCACTCACAGATGTGCACAAATGTCACACAGTAATCCTTAAAACCATTCCCTCTGATAGCGGGAATCACACCGCAATCAGGAGCATTTCAAAAATGAAATAGCATGAATGACAATTATCATCATGACGATCTCGTCCAGGGGGTGACAGGCTTCCTGCCCCAATGCCACCTGGGATTGGTTCCGGCTCCTCATGATTACTTAATGGCCACTTAACCTTTTTGTATTGTGTCTATTATTTTTGACGTCGTCAAAGCAGCGACGTCAAGTAAACTGTGATCAACATCCTTGCACTGCCCGGAAGAAAACATGCCCACAACAGGAAGTAATAGCTCACAGGAAAGACACCCAGTAAACATAGATCACCGGGACACGGGTGAGCTACGGGGCAACGTCCACTGTGCTCGGGATTAGAGGCTGGTCGTTCCTGAAAAATCTCTTCAGTTGATCTACACACAGGCAGGGCTGCGTGTGTATACATGAGTAAATACTGTAATCTAGTCATCAGACAGAGAGGAACAGCCACACCACCCTAGACCCTCCTTCCAGGAAACAATCATGTAAATAATCTGTAAATGCCAAATGATTATCTGACATGTAACATGAAACCTACTGAAGGCTGCAGTTTGGAGGGCAAATGGATCAGATTTGCAGTGCTGGTGGCACATGCACACGCCGCAGTTTCGATATTTCTAAAAACGAGAGGATGAAATTTTATCTCTCGCCGCAGATACACCGTGTACGAACGGGCCGATCGAGAGCTGAGTCTTGCTCTTCGGGGGATAGAATTACTGTCTGCTACGCTTTAAACGGTATAAAAAAAAAACGGGATTTCTTCTTACATCGCAAATTATCCAGGGACTGAGATCACAGACATAAATACCATGGTGTGTTATTTCAATCTATTTCCGAGGAAAGTCACGATTTAAAGAGCAAAAAAAAGACCTCACGTGGTACTCCGTCTTTAACAGGCAACAGCAAATCGGCCATTCAGCACATCATCTACAGCAGCTGCTCCAGTCCGCGACAGACTGATGGACGGCACTCAAGCCGCGATACAATTGATTGTCATCTCATACAACCCAAGACTGCTGATTCAAAATAATGTTACATTTTTTAACGATTTATTTAGCCCACTGAAAATGATGTATGCAGTAAGGCAACACGGACAAGATTTCTTTCTTTCTGTGTTCATATCCATTATTATATGTCTTATCATTCAATGTGTATTTTCATGAAGAACCAAGGGTTTAAGCAGATGCTTGGTAAATTAAATGTCATAATCCAAGAACTGAGCTACTCAAAGAACGTTAATGACATTTCACAGTATTTAACAAATCACAGTTCTTCACAAGTGTGGTCTTGTTCTCGGCCTCCTGTAATCCTAAATAAGGGGCTGAAACAAGCTGTTTTATGAATGAAAAAATGAAAACAACAACTTCTGCCAATCTGCAGTAAATAGCGGAACCTGGCACGGTGACAATTTAGGACAAGGGCAGGTACAGATAAATTGCTGGGCGCATCAAATATGCTGATATGCAAAAAGTTATCAATATTTGAGTTACGATGGATAAATGGGGTAAGGGTTCAGCAGAGTTAGAAGCTGAAAATAAATAAATTCAGCTGTGCCTGTCATCCACGCTATCCTGGGATTTTTTAGTCAGATTACTTCTGAAACCCAGCTGAAAATGACTGTTTTTAAATGAAAACCTTGCGGTGTGGATGTAGTCATCTGTGCTTGGTCTCTGTCTGGCCACTACCATCGCTGAAGGGATGAGAGGCTGGCGTCCTGTCAAAACGAGTCCTGCTACCTGTCACAGTGCTCACTGGAAAGAGCTGTAAACAAAAGGCCCACGTGCACAGCTCTGAGGAGAGGAGATAAGAAGATGTAGGAGGGGGTTTGATGGAGAGGATGGGGGTTGTTACTGATCACTGTGCCAAGCTCGCAGCTGTGTGATGGATTTCACATACACATCTTCCTCCATCTCTGCATCCCTTTGTGTCAAATAAAGAGCACGAGAGCCCCGTCTAAGTGCGCGCACTAGAGGATCACCATTTCGCCATTCATTTCATTTGCCCTCACTGCATATTGTGCATGGCTGAGCAAACGCACCCCCACGGTCCTCAGACATGCAATTAATGCGTTTGTCAGCCAGACTGGTCTCAGGCAAGTATTTTTTTTTTTTTTTTTGTAAGGCAAACAAAGACAAATAAACTGGGTGAATCGCAATTAAATGTCTGACAAATCCGGCAACACGACAGCTCGGAATTGTCTGCGCTGGTATCTGACGAGTGCGGCGTCCTGGCGTCTTTGACGACATGGCAGACAAAGAGTAAGCAGAATATTGCATCCCTCGTGACATAAGCTGTGCTTCTTTTTCTTCTTTTTTTTTCCAAAATCTGAGAAATTAAATAAGCAAGGAACAACAGGAGATGCCTTGTCAACCTCTCCAGAGGGTCAAAAATGTGAGGATTAGCCTGTCGTTAATGGTGAATCTGGATTATAGCAATCCCGAGGCAGCTCTACAGCAACAGATTACTTCTATCCCAGCTACAGCAGTGCAAGACAATGGCACTTTTTGTTCCTCCACAACTGTCAGTACCGCACAGTAACAAAGGAGGACTCAATTCTAATAGGGTCAGGAGTGATTAGACAAGCGGCAGCCTTGGCTGGCAGTGGAGGGGCCCAAGATACCACAGACTCCCCAGATTCAGACTAGATTGCGGATTATAACCTCACTAACACAAATGAACCTATTAGTGGAGTTCAATAAAGGCAATAAAGTCCGTAGGCAACAGCTTTTAACTATATTTTCATTATAATATGTGCTTGTGAAACCAATCTTTGCAATTTGCATCAGAGCTACTTTAAAAGCGATGGGAAAAAAGGTGCCAAACTGTCTAGACCTGGTCACAAATCTTGTGATCATTATGGCTGTCGTACTGCTGTTGTGCTTCTGTTGCATAATTTATCGGCCCCCCCCCTCCCCCACAAAAAAGGGTCTAAGATTTAACACTGCGACCTCTGAAACTGTACCAGATGTGAGAAGTGAAACTGCATCAGCATCAGTGTCGTTCTTAGCTACAGTAAAATACTTTGTTGAGTCTCTACAACTACAACAGTCTCTTGCCGTCTCAGCTACGCTCAACAGTATTTTAGGAAATCGTGCAGGTTCCTGTTATACTGAAAGAAAAAGTACAGCTTGGGTACTTTTAGTGTGCCTTGGGTTTTGCAGACATACATCACTGTTTCAAAGGAAGAAAGAAAGAAAGAAAGAAAGACGCAAAGTGCAGAGGAAGATCAGTGGGAATTACAATAAACAACAAGAAGACAGGAAAATGTGAACACTGAGGGGTGGGGGAAGAGAAAGCGTATTCAGCGTATCAGCCAGCGTGACCTGCCGTTGCCCCGCGAAAACAAATGACATCAGAGGAGCCGAGGAGAGTCGGAGAGGCTGTTTGAATACACCCAAGCTTTTCTGACATTTTGCCATAACCTAATCAAAATGAGGAATCAGCTCAGTGCAAGTTAGTGGAATCTCGCTTTACTCGCGTAACTTTTAAGAAATGACATTTGTTTCCTCGCTAAAATGATTCTGCAGAACATCAATCCAGACACGTTCCAGGGGGTTTCATTTAGAGGACAATCACGGCGGTAGATACAAGTGGCTCCAATGAACGTAATTAGATGCAGCTCTGGTGACAAGACATAAACCACCTCAAGCCACAGTGCTACAGGCACTCCCACTGACGCCATTTCGACGCAAACAATCGCACGATTCTCCCGATAACTGAAGCGACGGCCTGTGGTTACGACTTGTCGTGTTTATATTCTATGGTCTGCAATCAAATATTAGAAAAATGACATGAGATTCTAGATGACTAAGCCCTCGCCCGATCATCAATTATTATCCTTGACTAGACATAGCAGGTGACATCATTTAAGCTGTGAACGTTGTTCAACGTATGAGGTGAGACACTTGATATGGAAAAACAAAACAACGAGAGGCTTTTACATACTCTCCGTTGTTCATCTGCCTCTATTGTGTTTTGACTGGGTGTGTTTTTACAGTCCCTGTTGTTAAGGAATGCGCCGTATGTGAAACTTTCACCCACGCTAGTTACCCCCAGATTGGGCTTGTTGATTGAACAAGTTGTAGATGCAGAAAAGTCTGTTGGAGCGAAATAATTGTTGTTCATTTAAATTAAACTGAGGTTGGTTCCCATGACTACGTTGGAGTTTCATATAATAAAGGATTGTTAACTGAAGAGGCTGAACATCGGGATTAACAAATCCTTGTTGTTTGGCCTGGTCTAAGACCAGACTAAGAGAAACAGAATAAATCTCCACGGTAACTCATTTGCCACTGCTTTTGTGCAACCGACTCGAGGCTAAGTTCAGCAAAGATAACCGACATATCCCGGCTAAATTCCTTATCTTGGTTTCGTGCTCTGAGGCGACTGAGTGTTGTAATGAGGACTCGCACAGTAAAATGTCAAGCCGCATAGTAACCGGGAAGCACAATTAAAAAGTGGGACATCGTAACGTACTGCATCATTTTAGAGTATTCCGGGTCTGTCTGGGAGCATAAAATAAGTGCCCAACAGAGCACAATTGTTGTTGTAACAAAGTGTTTTATTAAACACCTTCAATCTCACCGCGGTACTTCAGTTTTAGGAGTGGAGACGATAACGGTTTCCTTTTCTCTACTTTTATTTTTCCTATTTATCAATTTTGATCTATGGAATGCCAAGGGGTGTGCCAGGCTTGATTGATGTGAAAAATGACTTTGTTAAACTGTTAATTAAATTCATTATTCACGTGATAATGGGATATTGAAAAACCGCGCACCGCCAACAGTAATTAAACGCTCCCTAAAGAAGTGTCTAACTATGTGCCTGCATGTTTAACCAGACATGCCGCTGTTTCCTTCACTATGCAGCTCCAATAGTTGCCTAGATGACGTCTGGACAAGTAACACTGCGTTAAAAGACCAAATATGCGACGCATAACTTTCACCAGCTCTTATTTCTCATTTCTCGGGTGAGGGAGAAAAATCTAGGTCAATCACCGCAGACGGCAGAATGTTTGGGTAATTACTCTGAAATCGACAGGGGGCGCTATAGGTTCCGCACTGGAGTTTTAATAAATCGCCAACTATTGTGATTATCTATTCATTGGTTTGAGAGGCTTTGATCGTTTGCTTCACTGTGACAGTCTGGTTTTTCAAGACATATAAGCAAATGATAATGAACATTTTGAGGTTTCACAAACAGCACTTTACTTTTTTATTTATTTAATGAATAATGAAAATACTATTTTCACAGAGTTTATGTGGGATTTCCCCCTTATCTACATGACTGCAGTAATCACTACCCAAAACAAATGAAACCTAATTCAAAGGTAATGTTAGCATAGCCACACAGTGTGCAGGATCCCAGAAGCAGACACCCCCTACCACTGTCACCCCAGCGGGATCTGAAGTAAACCCCAATTGGACACACGCAAATGAAAGCTGTGTTAAGAAATTCCTCTTCATCGTGGGGGGATGTTTTATGGCACCAGAAACCACCGGCTCCGTGTGTTTCAAATCTACCAGTTGTGCTTCTGCTTCTGCTTGTACTTTCAATTGAATTATACAGGCCACGCCCAACCCTCCCCCCACTGTAGTTTGACAATAACCAATTACAGGCACAGGAATGCAGGGTGAAATGTTTGGCCTGGAGCATGTAGGGTTTTATATCAGACTCCTCACAGATATGACAGTAACAACATGGGTGGGGAAGCTGCAACAACAACCCTCTGCTTTCCCTCTCCCATATTTTTGGAACACATGGAAAATGACAGCCATGGTGGCAGCTAGTTATAACCAGCTACCGCCGACAGACTAATGAAAACAATCAAGCGGCGCCGTGGGAGTTCTGGCTGTTTATAGGACAAAAGTGCACAGCGCTGACGGACCAACCGCTCACTGGTGGAGCCGCGTGGGCCGAACAGCAAGCGGCTTAAGCCGAACGGTGAAAATTGACTCCCAACGAGTTCGCGCTAATGAGTTTTTGCCATGAAACTAAAGGCATCTTTCTGGCTAGTAGTCCCCTACTGTTAACCGGATGTGATCGCGCCGTGCCGTTTTGACTTGGTAGCACTACAGAGTCTTACAATTTCCTGGACAGGCATCACTGATGGCCAAGTACACCGTGTCCATGCGTTGGATTTAGTTTAAAATGCTGCCCAGGACACAAGTGACTGAATATTTGCTTTACATCAAATACAACAATGCAGATCGACACCCCGACAACACATGGCAGGTCCGCGTTTGGACTCGAAATCCCAACGCGCCGCGTCTCCGACAGAGCCAGCGGGCGTAGCTTCCGCTATCTGCCTCTTCATCTTAAACTCATTCATCCTGGACAGTCATAAAAGTGACTGCAAATGAGGAAGTGTCTTAGTGTGTTGAGAGAGCAAGGCGTTTTCCCCCTCTAGGGAGCACGGATCTGATGATCAAATCCTTTCCTGTCTCCGTGCCGAGGCCCTCTGTGCAGCCAAACAGAGGGTTCTTTTTCAGTCAGTCATGTAAGCCATGTGTCACACTCTGGTGCTCACCAGCTATGATGAAAAGGCCTAAATATGTACAGTGGAAAGGCTGCAAGTGTAACGTAAACAAGGAAATGATTACAGACCTATACTACGCGTACACTCCCTGACACACATTTTGGGAAACCTCATTCTGTGCAGGAAGAGGCCAATCGACTAATACTGCAGTACACCGTGACACGTTAACAGCAAATATATATTTACCCTTCCTTGACTGCGCTCTATAAATCACAAAGTGGTGAGATTTATAAACGAGAACACCACAAATGCACAAATTAGGCCAAGCCGTTGCGGATGCTCTCTAAAAGCGCCAGTGTAATTTCAAGAAGGATAACAAATCGGGCATTGTGCAAAGACACACGCCACACGGAGATGCCCCACAGGGGACACGCCGGCTCACGGCGTTAAAAATACATATCCCATTATGCATATTTGTTTTCCATGTAAGCTCCTGATGTAGAGAGGGTGAAAGCGCGGAGAAGGACGGTATGAACAATTCATAGTTCACCAGCAGTAAAATAAGACGTTTGTGTCAAGAGCCGCCCACTGCCGAGGCTGGGCCTACAAAGAGAATCTGTGTGATGTGCGGCAATGGGACACATCATTATTACGATTACCCTGATCTCTAACCTCCTTTGCCTCCATGCCTTAGCTCTCTAGGAGCGGCGGCGCAAAACACTCGGGGCTTTGCAACGGCCGCCTATGATCTCTGCTCCTCGTTATCCAGCACACCTATCTCACTGCATGAGGTGCTGCCAAAGACGGAGAAACTGAGTTCATGTGTGGGTGGATAAAGGACAAGTTAGATTGTTAATACGTGTTGCTAATTCTTCATAGATATTACTATGTCTTTTTATCCTAGACAGCCTTTTTTAATACCTGACAGCTAAGGTCACACAGTAAAACAAGTCATCTGAGAGCTGGAATGGCTGTGTCTTGGTAATACCTGACATTTCCAATCCATTAATAGAGAAAACAATTAAGAGATTAATAGGTATAGATCACTCACATTACATGTGCCCTTTACCAGAAGCCCTGTGCTCTTAAGAGAAAAAAGACAGTGGAAATAAACTATCCATTCACATGCCAACCAGACGGTAGGTTTCACAAGGATTTTTTGAGTCTGAGTCTAATTATGATAAACAAATACACACAAAAAGCTTTGGCAGTGTTACTGGTTACTTGCACAGTAGCATGGCTACTTATCATGGTCATCACCACGTTGGTTGAGCATGTTAACATGAAAATGTGTGTTTTTAGTCAAATTCGGACCAAAATAATGTTTAAATGTCAAGTTGATTTCATGGTGTCACATTGTTCTGATTCACCCACTGCGGCCAATAAATGAACACGGTGGACAATCCAACACTCGGGTTCTAACGTCAATCATGATGTCCCGCCATCTAATAACTACTTAAACCCAAACTTGCCACAACTATTACTAAAATAATGTTCTTTTCAGTTTGGCCCATGTCCCACCCAAGGCAGGTACGGGTCGTATACTGCAGCCAGCCATCGTTAAAGCAAAATAAATATTTTAAAGCCGCAATGTCGTCCGTCTTCATGTGCGGTCGCAGCATCAGTCCAGCAGAGTGATACGTTAACACTCGAGCAGTGGCCAGTAAAAACTTGTATCAAACAATTTATGGCTTCTCTTCAAAATCAATAAGTATCACAGAGTGCAAGAGCCCTTCAAAGTCAAAACTAAAAAGTTGTTTATATTACTATTGACCTCTTACCACAGTTTAAACCTTTAAAATCTATAGCACGCAGATAGCAATCTGAGATAGACGCTAACGTACGTGACTGTATTTGACATGACTGTCATAAACAGGCAACTTTCCTTCTTACTCCTTCATCCCCTGTAAGTGTTTGCATTTCATTTGATCCGAACCGTATAATTTCGCTCTTTTCTAGCAAAAAAATGATGCAATACCTTACACAGGAGCAACAATTTCACCCTTTATCACTGACAGGAACTCAATAATGTGAAGCATGCTCAAGGTTCCTCTCCTTATTTTACTTCCAGCACACCGACTGATTTAACCTTGGTCGTTTATATCACCCAGGACAGTTCTGATTATTCTCCCGTACATTAGTGCTTGCCTGTCTTACATGCCTGTGAGCACGTGCAGTAATCTCCAACAGTGGGCTCACTGCCGCATCCAGCTACACTCGTTTAAGACGACGCTTCGTCGTGTTACAGGGAGAAAAAACAAACAAGAACAACAGGCTTCAACATTATGAGGCTTTTCCAAAGAGTCAGAAGTTAAAAGATGCTTTTAATGAAAGATCTGACCGTGCACACTACACCACATCCTCTTCAGCTCAACACAACTGGGAAATGAAAGGAATGCAAACAAAATCAACTCATGTGATCGCAAGCAACGTCGCGATGAAGCGCCACTGAACATAAAAATGAATAAGAGGCTGTTTTGACAAGCATCCATTATTTATTAGGCAGAGTGCTCATCCATGTCAACAACCTCAGTCGTGAGACAGCCAGACAAGATTTCCTCCTTCAGACTCCTATACGCAGCTTTCATCTCATCTCTATATGATCTGTGGCCACTTAACACTTAACAGCCTGTAAACTGCAAAAAAAACATCAAACAAAACGCTTCGATATCAGGCTTATAAATACACTGACATTCACGTTTCAGTGGGGGCATTTTATGAGACGTAAAAAAGAGAAGCCCTGCGTGATGTGACAACTATCTGATATTACGTACACAGGCTGATGATGGATGTTGGACTGCATGGCATGACTGATTAATCTGCAGCCAGGCTTTACTGTCTGTGGAGTGACAGAAATTACGGGATATAATCACACATGGCGTGAGACAGAGCAGTTTTTGAAATCAATTAAAGGCCACTTTGAATTGGGGTTTCCGACACACAAACACGTAGTCGCTCAATACCATGTTCTAAGAGGCATATTTGAGAGACAACTGCAGTTTGCGTCATCCTTCAACCCTAGAGACATTGCACATTATCATGAACACCAAGCTATCGAGGAATGTGTGGGTGTGATGTCTAACGTGCATATAAAATGACTGCCTCTCAGACTCACACCAAGATCAAACAAAGAGCCCTCAAACACAATAACTCTCTTCCTGCCTGCCAGAGAGATATTAACCATGTTCCCAGCCTCTGGGTTGCTCTTTGTTTTCCACAGAAAACCCTAATATTTGTGAAGTGGAGTGATAGCCCACACTGGAGTTGTTTGCTTTCACTTTTGCTTCATAGTGAAATAAATTAAACGTTTCTGGGCTCCACCCTGCTTTTTCTTAGCAGGTCACCAACTTAGGTTGCCATATTTCAGCCTTAAAAAAACCCAGTACAATATATAACTCAAGTTTTTCAGTTCAAAAATTGCACCTGTCGACATAGTGCTCCCAACACAGCTGATGTTAAAAACAGGAGTTTTTCTTTCCATGTCTAAAAGCTGAGACGCAGACAAAATCATATCATACAGACCATCAACAGTGCAAGGTCACCGGCTCAAGTTGTCTTCTAAGAGCTTTGTGTTGTACACTGTAATGCGCTCATGTAGCGACTGACAGAAACACAATAGAGAAACTATGTGTTGCCTGGAGCAGGGAATACACCCATATTACAACTGGGAAGCTGTTGCCTGGGCTATATTCCCCGATTCAAAGCGGGAGGGCTTAAGATCAGGAACTCATATGGGTTCTACGATAAAACCGACAAGTCACGAGACGATTACACTGACACCGGAATCGAGACTATTTGCGACAATGTTATTCGCTAATTGTTGGAACGACTTGACGCGCGTTTAATAAACATGAATGCTGTTGTTGACAACAGACTAAATTACTAGTATTACATTATCAGCCACATTTACTGAGAAAAAGCTGTACAGGTATCCCAGCATTGCTACACCCAAACTCAACCTAAGCGGAAATGTAACCAGTAAATCCACGTGTAGGTGGGTGAATGTGCAGCAGAGCCTCGACTTGTCTCCCGTGTTGCGTACTTCTTGATAAACACTAGACACTCTCACCTTCACGGGTCCCCAGAGACTGATATACACACGGTACTGGGTCATGCTGAGGCTATAACCCATGATCAGGGTTTGCATAAAAGATAGCACTTAACATGGCACTACAGGTAATGTCCATGCCTTGACAATTATCTTCCACTTCCAGTCACATCCCACGCTACCGTTAACATAAAATGAATCTAACAAATGTCAAAGAAAAGCAACACATAGGAATTTTAAAAACATCCAACAACTAATCAGTACAGGTCTGTTTTCCTCAGTCCATATAAGAAGTGTTACAAAAGATAGGCCAGGTGCTACTTGTGGAATTTAAAGACAGACGACGAATTTAATTTGTACCTCTGCTCAAACGATCATCTTTCTCTTGTGCCTCGTGTGCTCAGCCTCGGACGTCTCAGCGGAACTTACAATGCCTTCTTTGAACAGATGGTGAGTGACGCCATCCGAAAAGGGGAGAACCTTGATCTCTGTCCAGCTGTTCGAGTGCCGCGGCGATCCAGCTGAGTCTTAAACACAGCTGATGCTTAAACACAAATCTGCAAAGCTCCAGTTTGTACACATTTCAAATCACAAGCCAGGTCACCTCCTCTTAGCAGTCACAGCACAGAGCTGGCCCTGGGTGTAACACAGATGAGTTGGTGAGGCGGGTGGGGGAGGGGGGGGTAGAATGACAGGCAGGACTGCAGGTAGCAGTTTGCACAGCTGTGCACCATCAGTACAGCAGCAGCCATGTGTTTTTCACAGCCTCCCGCTATAGTGACACACCCTCTCTGTGGGTGTGTCACTGGTAAACAATGACATATCTAATACAGACCGTGCACTGTGTCCAGCGTCCTCACTCCCTGGCTTCGAGAGTGTTTTATTATTACTAAAGCATTTAAGCATGATGCCAAAAAAACATAGGCAGACTGCGGGGTGTGCATTCTGTTCTCGAGCACTAGCCGCAAGCACAAACAGGCCTATGGTTGCGACACACTGCAGCTTAATGTGCTTTAGCTAAATTCCACTACTAAGGCAAGCAGAAAAATAAATAAATAACCGGCTGGATGGATCCAACCAACCCCCATGACTAATTCATGAGCCCTTCTTTGAGGCCGTCCACTTGACTTTCTACCAGCAAATATCTGACAAGCTCTGTGTCAGACCACGGCTCATCTCTAATTGTCATGACTGTATACCAATTAGTTCCTTCTCTGCTATGAGAGGGAAAAAGGCAAATCTTCAAGCTGCGCCCTCAGAGACAGCGCAGCACAGTGTGCACTGTGGTCATGGAGTGGCAGCTAAAAGTTAAAGTCAGAGTGTTTTAGAGAGTTAAGGAGGGGTGGCAGGTAGATCGAAGGTGGGAGTGAGCTCGGGGATTACTTCAAGGGCTGGTAATTTGAGGTTTCTATTCAGCAAGCTGTGTAACTGGCTGGGTGTAAATCAAGTCTTCTTGTGGATTTCATTAAACACAGCAGCTCATTTTGCAAAGAAAACCATGCAAAATGAGCACAGTGTCAGGCATTTTGCTGTTGTACCTATTGCTGAAAACACTAGAAAACAACATGTTGGTGTCAAATGCCAATGCAACAACGGTTTACAGTCTATATAAACCTGTTGAGTGTTATATTAGACAAACATTTAACTGTGATAGTTTGTTGAAGATGGAGCTGCCAGGCAGGAAGTAAAGAGAACGATCACAGAGAAGGTTCGTGGATGTTGTGAGGGAGGACGTGAGGACAGTTGGTGTAACAGAAGAGGACACAAGGGAGAGGACAAGATGGAGGCAGATGATCCACTGCAGTGACCCCTAATGGGAGAAGCCGAAAATAGCAGCAGCAGAAGAAGACAGTTAAAGGTCAAATTCACAATACTGCAGTGCAGTTCAACACGCATGTCAGACCACAGCAACACCAACAGTGACAGCCAATGCCAGTGAGCTATCGTGACAAATTAAAACAGACATGTGACGTATGCATCAAGTCAGTTACAAGACCAGGAGTCATTTTGGAGCCGCGTTACAGCTCGCAGAGTTCTCAATCACGAAAAGGCCAAACCAATGTTAACGAGGTTTCTTTGGAAGTAAATCCAGAGACTGCGCTCAAGTGGAACTCATGAGCTCGCAATCATAACATACACATTGTACAAATTAAAAACCTTCAGAAAACAGGTGACTCGTTGTGAATGTGATGGGTTCCAATCATCTTGAGAACAAAGCAAACAACTCCATTTGAACGCAGCATATTTTTATACAGGGTCTGTGGTTTCCTGTGGTACTGAAGTGCAACAGCTGGCCCGGCTACAAAAACAGAGGTCCCAGAAGAAACACACAGAGAAAGGCTGTGGCGTCAATGTCTGTTCGAGACGTTAATAATTCAATATCTATTTGTATAGTTAATATCCGTTTCCTGATATGACACAGAAAGTTGCAAGAAAGAATAGTTGACTGAGGAGTGGCTTGGGTTACTTTGATTAAGGCACAGATTAAACCCACACCAGTGCAGCTTTATTGCTGTTTTTTATTTCTGCAACAACAAATCTCCCTGAGAGAACAGAATTCAGACATGAACGGTAAAGAGATAAAAGCCAAATCAATCTGCCAGCAGCACTCAGACAAATGTTATTGCTTCCTGAGATCAGTTCTGGCAAGCACCAACTGTTTATTTCACTGCATCCTCGTTTGCTTCTGAAAAAGCCATTGCCATTCTTCCTGGGGTCCATATACTACTGTGGAGCTCACACTGAAATATCAACGACAGATGCAAAGAAACCAGAGACAGCAAAGTCTGGGGAGGGTTGTAAGCATGTGGCCGCTACATGAACGTAAAAATGAAACACTGGTTTAAATAAAGCCAGATGTGTTACGATAAAGTACATAAAAATTCAGGAATCCAAATGCATTATTAGAATCAATAACAATTGTATCCACTTTCAAAGGCTCAGGGTTTTTTTTAAGAGGCTGGTCTCTGGCCCAAGACAAATCTGCTGACCTTTGGTCACTTGGCAGTTTCGGTTCCTCTGCTCTGACTATTCAAGTTTGGCTGAAAAGAAGTCAGGTGTTTCTGAGAATGCTGCCTTTTGCTTGGCAAGAAGCAGAATGGTCTGTTGTTTGGTGAGGAAAAAAAAGGCATAGTCACACCAACCAATTACACATTCAGTAATCACGGGTCAATATTGACAATGAAGGGCTTATCTCACCGTGCTGTTTTCAGCTTGCTAGAACCGAGACCCATTTAGTCAGCAGTTCTCCGGATGAGCAGTTTAACTTTGCACATTATTTTGTCATTTGTTCATTATGGAGGCAGTCTTATTCTCAAAACCTGTCCCCGTTATCTACAATCATGTCAAGTCATATCATATCATACCTCAAATTATAGAGACGGCGTGGAATTTAACTCCCACAATCTAAAAAAAAAAAATGTGACAGCTATAGGGCTGAAGGATTTGGGTAAAATATCCAAATGTGATTTTTCTGACACATTGCATTTGTGACATTTAAACATTCAACATTTAAAATGTTTTTAGATTAACTACTACACTCAAATATATACCAAAACTCTGCCTACGGGAAAAAAAGGAAAAAGGAGGAGGTGAAACAACAAACATGATCTCAGCATATCTAGACATACCAAGAGACATGGCCCGACTACATAAAGTTGAAAAGACTCAAGAATACTTCGGCCAGACAGCGATCTACACATTGCACCAGCAGCACAGAGGCAGGCTGGTAGTGGAGCCGGGTCGAGTCACTCACTGCTCGACAACGACAGACGTGTGGTCTAACCGCACTATGGAGCCATATCTAAGCCTGGATGTTAATTTCATAAATGATGAAATGATGGGAGTTGGGAAGTCGTTCAAACAGTGCGGATGTACTGGCGACTGTGAACAAGACGACTTGTCTGGTGTGGTGGTTTCTGGTCTTCGAGACGGGGGGAAGCTCATTTCAGGCCCAGTTATGTGTACATACATTCTGCAAACAAACAACTAGAACAAGGAAACGTGATAATTACAGTGGGGCAAAAAAGTATTTAGTCAGCCACCGATTGTGCAAGTTCTCCCACTTAAAGTGATGACAGAGGTCTGTAATTTTCAGAAGAAGTTACAGGTCTGTGAGAGCCAGATATCTTTCTTGTCGTAGGTGACCAAATACTTATTTTCCACCATAAATTTCCAGAATGTTTTCTTCACATTCTGTCTCTCACAGTTGAAGTGTACCTATGATGAAAATTACAGACCTCTGTCATCATTTTAAGTGGGAGAACTTGCATAATTTTGCCCCACTGTATGTAAAACTGAAATGCTGTAGTAATGTTTTTTTTATTTTCAGTGTATATGTACAAACGAAAATGGTCACCAGCTGTCAATCAAAAAATGGTTCTGCCTTTCAGTTCCTCCAATCATGGTACAGAAGCCCAGCATACCCACGGGAACGCGAAAATCACGCAAGACGATCCGTCACCTGTGATAAACAGCTGATTCTGAACAAACCAAGCGCCACAGGAGCACACTACATCAGCGTCTCCGACCACAAGCCTGTACTTCATCATCTCTTCAACACAAGCGTCCTTGCTGAGGCAGAGAATGACACTGAATTGACCAAAGATACATTCAAGCCTACTTGAACGAGAAATACTCAGATGACCTGCTCACTATCACGTCTCGTCTTGGTCCACAATTCAGCTTTTCCTGGCTCAAAATTTGTACACCATGCTATGTAGCGTGTTTGTTGTGTTTATGTCCATATTGTTCACTTGTAGAGCTTTCACATCTGATGTCCGATGTTCCTAATGTAAAATGTGTAAATACTATGTCAATATTACCAAGTTGCACTTTTATTTTATTTTTCTGAAACTCCATTACAGAGTAATGTTCCTCAGCTTTAGAGAATAGCATTAATGAAAGTTTTTATTATTCCTTTGTTTGAATGTTACGTATATGTATAACTTAAAAGGTTTAAGAACTATTGTTCTTGGGATTGTTTTCCTACTTACCTCCTGTTCTAATACCTGTTCAAATTCAATATGCGAGTTGTTTAATGCAAAATCTGCTCAATAACAAGCTTCTGTTTTGTGACCACTTCATTGTAAATCAAATTTTTAACCTGTACTAATACTTTTGTAGACATTAAAATGATTTTTCTACACTAAATACGCTTCATGAGAGTCAATTATGACAACCAGTCTACTGCAGAAATGTATCTCTTAATCTGTAAAAATACTGTAATATTAATGTTTGCTGCCCATTACTTGCATGGATAAGAACTGGCATAGAACTTCTGAGCAATCTGATAATATTTGCTAATCGCATTACTTCAATTTGCAGTTTCCGTTGAACCCCAGAAATCATTAAACAATTATTTTCACTTTTATATTTTCTGTGTCACTGTGATTTCAGAAGGAAAAGCTGTCAAAGTCTATTATTTTTGCTAATGTCAGTGCTTCTGTGTTTTGCATCATTTAATTACTGATTTTCTAGCTCAGATTAATCAAATGTCAGACTTTGCTGCAGCACTTCATCCCCTCTGACGCTGCAATCAGCACCTTGCTACAGTCAATGTGCTACACGGATACTGATCTGTTGCTGACCCAGACCTCAGAGCTCCCCAGGGACGCAGACTTCCCCCTGTGGAACCACGTCCAGTGATCATTCCACTGCAAACCACAGCAGAGCCAAACCTCAAGACAAATAAAACCTGGAGGTGTCTCCCTGCAACCACTAGTCTCATCACATCCATCCATGACATGTCAAGTACAGAGGAACCCCTCTGCTCACCGACATGTTGAAACTGGCTCAGCCGACAAGCACAAGCACTCAGTTACAGCATATAAAGGGAATGTCAATTATTCGTGGAGAGATAAATGGGGATAAACAAACATACGGGTAAACAAAGGCAAATGGATTATAAATGAGGACAACAACTCCAAAACGCTTGCCCCATTAACCCACATTTATGCGGCACGGGTTCGCCAAAGTCAAAGCAGGTTGTCACAGAAGCAGGATAGAGAATAAGCTACACAACGACTAGTTTAATGAATTGCATTAATCAGTGCCACGTGAGAGTCCGGTGCGCACCTGAAAATGGACGTTTCACTTAAGAAAAAAACGAGGGGGACAGGTAACACGGCGTCGCGTGCGGCGGCGAAGAAATGACAGCCAACGCGACGGTTTTCTTTGCACTCGCCATTTAAATGTCAACAAGCAGCAGACATGTCGAGGAAATGAACTCCTGTCACTCACCTTGTCGGCGTCCACGCGAAGTCCTGAGCGTAGATTGTGTTGGAAAAAGGCGAGGCGATGCTGCTTCAGCGCTGTCACCGCGGAGAAGGAGGAGTCAGTGTTTACTCCAACAGAACAGAGCAGAGGCGGCGGCAGCAGCAGCAGCTGTGGACACTGAGGGAGACCACCATCCTCACAGAGGGAGACACCGTGTGGACACACGTGGTACTACAACCAAGGACCCTACAAACACAAGGAGGGTGCAAAGTTATAATAGTTAGTATGGTTAGAAATAGGTTTTTTCATTTGTTTTGAATGATTTTTTAGAGTTTGTATTAACTTTAATTTTTTGTAAATGCTAAGTTTTCATTTGGGGCCACACAGTTGGTAGAAGAAGACCCAGGTTCTCAACCCGGTCGGAACAAGGGCCTTTCTGCATGAGTTTGTGTGTTTGTGTGTAGGGGTTTTCTCCGGGTTCTCCGGTTTTCTCCCACAGTCCAAAAACATGCAACATGGGGAATATGGGGATTGGGTAAACTGGACACTCTAAATAGACCATAGGTCTGATTGTGAGAGTGGATGGTTGTTTGTCTCCATATGTAGCCCTGTGATGGACTGGTGATCTGCCCAGGGTGAGCTGAGATTGGCACAGCTCCCCCTGCGACCCTCATAGGAGGATAAAGCGGTAGAATATGGATAGTTTTAGTGTTAGTTTGAGTTTTTTGTAATATGGAGTATTTGCCAAGTGCAAGATTCAAAAAGGTCATAATAAGTATTGTACTGTGTCATAAAAACCCAGCAAAAGTGTATTAGGACAGACGAATAACCATCCTTGAATCAAATATAGCAGTCTATAAGAAATACATACAGCTGAGGTTGGATGCAGTTTGTTTGCCAGGTAAAAATCAAATAGACATACATGAACAACACAACATAAATAATAATCATAAATAACCCTCATGAGACACATGACATTTCTTGGGAGCCAGGAGTCTCATGGAGCTCAATCTGAGGAAAAACATGAGAAGGAGAAAACAGGAGAAAAATGATTTAAAAAAACAACAATAAATCCAATAAATTGTATTTTCCCATACTTTGATTATAAATGATTTCATTAAAAATTACATTACATTACATGTCATTTAGCAGACACTTTTATCCAAAGCGACTTACAATGGAATTAAGTACAATCAGCCAGGGGTGGGATCGAACTTGCGTCCATGATGTCTTTCGCACACAGGGTAGGGTCTTAACCACTGAGCCACTGCACCCCGTAGAAACTATATCAGATAACAGCTGAAAGCCTTTTTGTTAAAAACAAACAAACATATTAAGTTATGCAAACACAATGTCATTAACCCTTGTCAGATTACAAAATAAAATATTAATTATCATCTGAAGCTTGCTGTGTAAAAAAAACAACAGGATAATAACACTGAAAAGAAATGACTTCAATTGGTAACAATATGTTGACACGTTAAATGCACGTCATTTCATAAATCTGCATATGGACATGGAATCATTTGATTATACCATCTGTTTAAATCCCAAGTCTCCACCTCACCTGTCTCCTCCTCACCTGCGCCTCAACACTGCCACACCTACCTGGACCACACCCCTAATCCTATATAATCCGCCCCTTCCGCCCTTTGACCCCCCCATTTTCCCTCCAAACACTCCACGGGAACAAAGGAACACTGGCTGTGAGTTTTATGGACGTTCACTCATTTAATGATTCATTTGGTTGATACTACATATTGTTTGAAGATGTACTTATTGTTTGTGTTTCATTATACTAGATTCCTGAGTTTAATCCTTTGTTAAAGAGAGGAAAGTAAGTTGCAGTGGATGCAGTATTGATGTGAGTCTAAGACAACCTAATTTCTTGTTGTATATTTGATACTTGCTAGATTGTAATATTTCCTTTATCATTTTCATATACACAAATCATCCACCATTACCCCTCATCACCAACTACCGTTACTTGGAAATAAAATATTAGAACTTGGAAAGCTGCCTGGATCCTGTGTTTAAATGTGCACCCAACATATGATGTTCAGTGAATCACCGCCACTATAGTGTACAGTTTTTTTCACATCACTGATTAGAGAGTATAAAGTATTTCAAATGACAAACTGAAAATTAATGTATTTGTTGCAGTCTGAAGAAAAAGAACAAGAAAACATATTTCTAAAGATCACTTCAATTGTGAATACAGAGATTAAGTTGACAAGTTATATGAATACATTTGCATATCGCTTGTTAAATATGAATGAACTCAATTATTCATCTATTTTTTTTTCTTCTATATTTATCATCAAAGTAAATAGGTCACAAATGAATGATGGCCGAGTTTAATTTAGCTTCCTCAGTTTCGGGACTGAATGCTGGTTCACACTGTCACACTGGGGCCATCGTTAATCAGTAACACCTGTTAAAACAGGTCAAAATGGCCTATTGTTTCTGTCATCTTTATTGTTGATATTAAAAGTGCTGCTGCTGTTGTAATAAATTTAGCTTTCGACCTTTGTACTTGTGCTGTAAACATACTGTGTCAACTACTGTAACAATGTATAAAAATATGAATTTAAACTGTATTGGGAACAGATTCTTCTGATCACAGGTGTCATTGCACAGTCAAGGAGTTCTCTGCCCGATTTATCTCTATATTCATAATCCTTTTGTCTTCTATAAAATCATTCAAATACTCATATTTCCTTAGCACTTGAGCATAACGTTCAGTCAGGTGATCCCCCACACTTTAATTGTTTGGTAAATAATTAACCTGCATGATGTTTTATGACCCTAAAGTTTCAAGAAGAGGACTTTGAATTCAAGGCTGTGACGTCAACACTGACGAGCAGAAACTAGAGTGTCTCTGTGTCTCTTTATAAATGTCTTTCACGCGTCCTGACCACTTGTTGTTCCATTGAAATTGTCTCATTCAGAATCCACCGTTTGCTGTGAATGTTCAGAAAGAAACGCGTCATTGCCTTCCATGTACAACATCCACACATCAGGTACATCAGGTGGGTGACGTGGGTCTCATGTTTCATCTGCTGGCGGGAACTGTCTGGTGTCCGCGTCATGACAACTAGCCTTGCCTTTTCCATAATACCAAAGGTCATCGTCAAGAGACTTTATGGCCATCAGTCCACATTTCAGTCCAACCGGGAAGTTAACTCGTCTATTTTTGTGGCTTCACCGGCGCTTGAGAGACACTGGGATTCAGTTTTTACTGGAATATATATAAGGATAATGCCATCCACTAAAAAGACTCTGTTTTTTCTGTCCAGTACTTTGGCTACTGCCCTATCTATTGGTGTGATGGGGTTCAGCATGTCAACAGTGTGGGCTGAGACGACCATGGAGTGTTCAAGAGGGGATGGCGTCTTCAATGGCACTGGAATCATCACGTTCCAGCTTTTTGTTGGGATTTTTGACCGAGAATCATGTCCTTTGTTTACAAAAGTAGAGGAATTTGAAAGTAGGATAACAAAATTACAATTTTCTTACTCAAATGCTGATAGAAAGGAAAATGGTATAATATATCTGTCTTTGTCATCACTGTAAAATCATTTTAAACAATCCAAACAGCAGTGTACAACATGTCTGCCTGTTACGCTTTCATATTTTTGGTGGCTTGATCTTAAATCAGTGCTGCAAATTAGGCTTTACTGGAGAACACCTTACACCTTACACCCACTCATACAGTCAAGTCAGGTTCTTACTGTTACCTCAGTTTCTAATTCTAATCTATAGTATTAACCTTGTACACTGTGTGTGTGTAGTGATTCCTCAGCTGACAGGAGTTGGAGTTACCTCAGTCACCCTGCACGCTTTGGTCATATTCCTGTTGGTCCTGTGTCTGCTGTTTTCTGCCATCAGCATCCTCATCAGTGCCTACAACAGTGTCAGTAACCCCTATGAGACCTACATGGGTCCTATTGGCGTTTATGTCTGCAGCTCAGTCAGCGGTAAGTGGCACAAATGTTACAGCACAAGCCTGAACGGATAAGAAACTGCAAGAAATAAACACTAGTTTGCATTTGCACTGATCTGAGTTAGCTGTGAAAATGCACTTTCATCTGTGACAGCACTAATCACTTTATTTCCCCTGCAGCGTGCCTCTCAGCTATAGTCCTGATCTTATTTGTGCTGAACATCAAACTGCACAAGATAGCGGACGTTGTGGTGGAGAACTTGAACGTGAACGATGCACCGGTTGACCTGAGGGATATCTCTTCTAAGATGCTGATGGGATACTACCTGATCATCCCATACACTGTGCTCTCTCTCGCTGCCATTGGCACGATATACATGTATGACCACACGGCCTATAAACACAGGCGAGAACAGGAGAGACCCACGGAGGACGCACCCAAGGAGATAATGATGTATTAATAACAAAAGAGTCCGTTTAAATCGTTCACCAGGACAGTCTGGAGTCACCTAACGTCATGAAAATAACAAAGATTGTGTATAATACAGTAGAATATGGATGTACAGCTTGAATTCCAACCATGTTAGGGCAGTAGTTTTATAATCTCCATGTAATCATTAGCATGTAAATAACTTCAAATCTATTTATTTTATTTCCAATTGTAAAAATACTCTGATACCACTGAATGTATCATCAGTAGGGCCGGGCAATATTTCGACCTGTATCGAGACACGAGACAATTTCAAATATTATGTCGTGATACGGTATGTGTGATCACTTTTCCAGGTTTTAAAGCAGAGGTCTCAAACTCATGCCCCCCTATTGATTTAATGCGGCCCGCCATTTAATATCAAGCTATAATGAATTATTTCTGTATGTTTTTGTTATTGTGAACAGTCTATCATTCCATAATTAAAACAAAAACTTTTATTTTGAAATGTGTGATATAATTCAAAAGATAATTGTAAGCTCTTATCTTCCACCCATACTAAACTGTTGAGTTTGAGACCCCTGTTTGCACTGATAATCATCACATTTATAATGTAATGTACAAATGTAAATATCCTTCATTTAACTTTAAAAAACAAAGCGGTATTTAAACCATAGACAGTAGATATTTTTAGTAGAAAACTTTGTCCAGAGAAACAACCTGTGTTGCAGTCTGAGTCAGCAGTTTGGGAATACCTGACATGGCGACAAAAGTGGTGCAGACTGAAACCAGTGCTCCGCTAGACTGACAGGAGGAGGAAAGTAGCTCCTTTTAAAACAAGCCATTCAATATTAAGTATTAATCATTTAAATCAAATTCAAGTCTATCTGTTCCTATATTTCTGCTCACCAAAAAATTACGAGTCAATCTCATAAGTTGTTTAACATATCTTGATGGAAATACCTGTAAATAAAAGCTGAAATATTGACCTGTTTTCTTACTGTATATGTCTTGTCTTTAATGTTTCATGATTTTAACTTATCTTTTGTTTTTCATTCTTGTGCTTTTAATATAACGCTATTTTGAGTTCATGAAAAGCACTATATAAATAAAATTATTTTTATATTTGTATATTTTGTATACTGTACTTGTACTCATTGTACATACTCATTGTGGAACAATAGGTGAATGTGAATAAATAAGTCAGATTAGTTATGTAACAGGGTGAATTTACATGGATTGACACGTTATCTGCACTCTGTGTCATGTTTCAGATTCAATGTTTTTAGGACATAAATCATTCAAATCATTCAAAGACACCAAGAGACGAGAGGAATGGAGTAGCAACGGGAATCATTGTTGTTTGCTGCCCTCTGTCATTAGGATTGTGTAAATGTGCAGAGAGGCATTCAGAGTTAACACTTTTCCCCAAAACTATGGTAAAAAAGGAGAAAGATTTGCTTTTTAAATTTGAATTTGAATTAGAAAAATAAACTGGACACAGTTCATTTTTCTTTATTAGTACTGTTATGTGTATTTCATTGTATTCCCATCCATATTTCCCCCAGCCATCAAATGAAACCTTTCTGAAACTGTCAGCTGAACTAAACATGGCTCTTCATAACACTTGATACTGATGACAATAGGATGTTATTTAAAACAAAATACATAGTGCACTATAAAATGACATTTAATTATATTATTGTAGGTGTTGTTGCTTTAAAGTTCTCACACAGGCAGATTGGATGTTTCGACCATGGACTTATCTTTAGTTTTGTCCATTTATATTTTTTATTACAGTTTCAGTGTTTTAACATTACCTATAGGTGACTATTTAAGCAGCATTATCAGCTAATTTTGCAAATGTGATTGATTATTACATGCTAGTGATACTGTGTGTCCTTTTTACAATTCCGATCTATTTCTTTTGACTTTTGTTAATTTGGCATTGTCGTGGACAGCAAAGAGAAACATGCTTTCTTACCGTACACATGACAATAAACACTTGAAATTTTTGGAATTGGAATACTTTTAGCTCATTTCATGTATTGATCAGATATTAATATCTGACTCATTTAGCGCCGCTTTGGCTACTGCAGAACCCTAAGCAGACACAAACTTCTTTACTTACCCTCATCAGTCCATGGCACATGATAGAAACCGTGCTTAAATTGAGCCCTTTAAACTTCACTGATACGTTTAATTGTATCCACTTCAGTGTGGGATAAAGCCGGAAAAGTCCTGATGAGAGATAAAGATTTATCACAGATCAGTTTAATCCTTTTCAAAGGATTTCAAAAAAAAAAAAAACATGCAATGAAGACAAATACAGTGATTGAAACAAAGCTTTTGTGATCCTGTGGAAAGTCGGCCTCTATTGTCCCCGTGGATCTTCAGACGCTCTCACAGTTGTGATTCACATGACTGTGTTGACATGAGAGCAGGGGCGAGGTGTCCTGTTACCGCTTCCCGTGTCCCATCACTCAGGGCTTAAAGTCTGTTTGGACATGCCCTTTCCAGCACCTCTCAGCCCCGAAACGCCTTCTAGTTGCCTTCAAAAGAACCACTCTTCCTTCAAGTCTCACACTTCAAGGGACCTGTGGAAGGATGCAGCAATCAGCTTTGCGGCCGTCAGTGTGAATATGTATTAAATTTCGGCGAATACACTCTTTCTACAATGAATCAAAAGCATTTCAGGCCTGTCAGAAATGCTATTAGTGGAGAGGGGAAACATTCCACACGCCTTCTGAGGTGCAAAACCTTCCAGTGAAGTCAGGATTTATTCATTAGTGCATCAATTTATGAGGTAAAGACGGTTGGAAAGTCTGAGCAAACTCTACAGAAAACATGATGATTCAGCCTGATGTAACCCTGAAAGCTGTGACCAGGTTGCTTTAAGCAGCCGGGGAGGTCGTATCAAAGCCTGCGTCAGCGTAAAAACCTCCTCCTGTGAAACACTGCATAGACCTGTCAGCCATGAGAGACCCTCATATTTTAGTTTTCATCACTTGAAATTCACCATTAACCCTCTGACAAACTGCAAACTAAAATACACTTAACGTTAAAACTTTTCTCGACTTCATTGCTAAATCTGTTCTTTCCAGCCAGTTAGTACATAAACACAGTTTGCATCTTTATTTTTGTCACGATAGCAAATAAAGCTTTCTGGTGGACAATAATACAGGACTTTTAAATGGATATGAGATCCCTCCATCCTGAACATCAACCTGTTTAACAGCTGCCAGAGGAGATATTTAACTGTATCTTTTACTGATCTTCCCAAGTGTGCACTGAGGTGTGGAATAGCTGCAGTTGCTATTGAGGGCTCTCTCTCGACGTTTGCTGTGCAAACATTGATTGAATAAAATCAGAGATGGGAAGTAATCTCTTCCACTCTGCATACTCTGCGTCCCTCAGCTCCCTAGGATGACTAAACCCGGGATTATGCAGGAGCCTTGAGCCCTGACCACTCACTCTGTGTGATAGGATTAAAGCAGAAACTTTTGTACCTGTGAAACCTTATCCTCCCTGGTCCCGCATTACAGAGGCCTGTGAAACAGACACCTCCAGCTGCGGGGCAGAGGGGCACATATTCAGCCGCGAGGACCCTCTCCATTAAAACCTCTCACATCGCCAACTTCTGGTGGCAGACACCTAAGAAAATCAGAAGAACATTTATGAGTTATTATGCCAAGACAACAGAAGCATGCAGAAAAACCTTCAGAAGAAACCTGAAAGCACTGATTATGCCCCAAAGGCTTTTTATTTGATGTCTTTATAACTACCAAGTGACCTTCTGCATTCACTGATGCAGTGAGATAGGTGTGAGTCCTTCAAAGTGTAGCATTTATGGCTCTGTAAAGATGTGTGTTGACACCCCTGGCAACAGATTTTTTTTTAGATTCACACAATTCTCAAATTATTTCTCAGACTTAAATAACTCATAAGAGTAAAACAAATGCGGATGAAAATGGGAAATCGTCATGGTGCCATATAGGGTCGACTTGTACATGTGTGACAAATGTGACATTTTAATTAGTTTTTGATTTTGAGTACTGCTGATTCACAGTACTGAGTTTTAGTCTTTAGGTCACTAAAGATTTTCCCAATGCAATAATGAACATATGTAATTATTTCTCAATCTCTTTAGTAATATACAACCAGAAAATATGAATGCAGTATTAAAATAAAATTATATAAATCTTCAGAGAAAAGTGCATCTATGGGCTGAATGTACATTTGAACATTAATGTCATCGATGACACCTGCGTTGGTCTACTATCTCGTGCTGAAACTGGCTGCAGTAAAAAAAGAGATCAATAACTCTTTGGAGGTTTGCTAATGACCAACTTTCAGTCACATTATTTCATTCAAATGCCAAAGATCACAGAATCTGACAGTCATGACATCACAATTTTGCATAAGCTGTTTGCCTAAGACCTTTGCACTGGAGTGTTAAATATTTACTTCTGCACATTTATACTCAGTTGTATTATTTTTTTCCAATCAGAGTGGGCGGCACTCTTTGGACTACAATTTTAATTGGAACTCAAAATGTTGCTTCAATAAAGAAGACCAAGTGATGTCTGACCGTGTGATGCTGAAAGGTGTAGGTTCCTTATTTATCTCTGCCATTAATCTTAATTTGTCAGTGAAGGCTGAGGTGAAGGTGGAGGGAAGGAGAGAAGGGGGTGCCCGAGAGGTAATTGCACCCCTGCTGCTCCATTATGGTGTCATTCCTCTGTTAACAGAAGATAAGATCTTCTCCAAATCACCTGAAGCCAATTCTCCACTTTACCTGGACAGGATAGGGAGAGAAAAGACAGAGAGGGTATATGCAGCCATGATGGGGACAAACGGAGCTCAATCAATCTGCGCAGCATTTTCCACAACCGACCACTTTGTGTGGTTAAGACAGAAAAAACACTGCATATGTCTGACACTGGGTGACAGTTTACAGTCAGAGGGATGAGCACTTTCTCTGCTCCACGCCACTTGACACCGGTCGGTGTTGATTGATGTCCCTCTGATTGGCAGGTGTGATAGGTAGAACACATAGGGACACAGTTAACCTACTGACACAGCACGGTGTTGAACTCAATTGGCGCCATTTGACCTGGACACAAAGAGGAACACAACGGCAACAAAAATAAATCTCTGACGGCAGAAAGAAAAAAGAAAAACAATTCAACAGAGAATTGAATAGTGTTGTGCATCATTTTCAAATCTACTACCTTTTCAGACAGACGTTCCTGGGTTTTTGTGGAACCCTGAACATGGTGATACTGGGATGACACTGATGAGTTGGTGAATAATCCTCTCCTTTTAAAATTGGGTCATGAAGACATTACTTGAGTCTCCTGATCACTTGCTCTATAACAAATCAATGGGCGGGACAAAAGGACAAAGTCTATGAATCATAATTATTTCATTGTGTCTGGCAGAGAAGAAAAGGGCCTCACCGCACTTGTGGATGAAGCTCAGGGTCACGATTAATTCATGGAATGATTTACTGAGAATGGCTTCAGCACAGGCGTGGACTCCACGTCTCCCAGGCCGGGACCCGTTTGCACAGCAGGAGGGCTTCTTCTGTGGCCTGTAGAAATATATGTATTAAACCACCTGTTCATGCTCTATGCAGCTCATGACCTCCTTCACCTCGTTGGGTGTTTAGACTCCCAGTAAATCTGTTTACACAGGTTTTGTTTCAAGTGATCAACTGATAATGACCCGCGTTTTTTTTAAATGTTTAATAGTCTCAGCATACTTTAGCTCATCAGACTGTGTGAGCTTTCAGAAGAGTGAATTGCTCAAGCTGGGCCACCAGGTGGCAGCATTCATCAACTGGATCAAAAAAGTCCCTTTCAAAGACAGTTGCAGTTTTTACTTAAAATAAGTATTAATATACTGTAAATGTACAGTACTGTACCACCACTAGCTGTTTTGTTGGTCATTTTTGTCTGTCAAATGTTATGATCTGTGTCATTTTGATTGAAAGTTGGTCATTTATATTTGCAAGCCTCTAATGACTCATCTCTATGTAATGCTCAAGTGTATTGAGTCTTGGTGTAAAAGACAGCAGCAATCTTTGTCCCCAACAACATTAATTAGGATTCCACTTCAGATTTAAGAGACCCACGGTCCTGTTATTATTCAAGTGTAGAAAACTTTGACACTTAAGCATATTTTATATTTTACTACATTTCCCGAATTTTGTAGGTGTATATAAAAATATATGCTCATAACATCGCTAAAACAACAAATCTAATGGACTTTAGCACAGTATTGTACCGTTTGATACAAATCACATGAAAATATGAGCGTCAAGTATCTTGAGTGTCAGCAGTGTGAGTACATTCCTGCAAGAGAACCCCTTTTGAATTTTACATGTGACTTTTTATCTCTTAGCAGTTTCAAGGTTCATCTGCGTCTCCGTGAGATAAAAGGCTCTTGTGTGAAGGAGGAGCTGCGTCCGTCAGTGGAGCGGGACACGAATCCATACATCACAGACACGCCAGTGTAAGTGAGACACTCAGTCACAGACTGCAAGCTGTTCTCCAATCCATATGGCCATAAAACCAGAGATTCCAGTGGTTGACACACAGACATGGGCAGAACATATAAATTCTAGTCTGCTTTGTACAACATTTCCTCACCCTTGTTTAGAGAAACAACAACACTTTTTCTGCACAAATAATTGAGCTTCTATACATGAAGAACTTTGATGAGAAATTGAGATAATGTAAACGCTGAAAGGAGCCTCCTACTATCTAAATACAGCTGTACATTGAGTGTTTTTTGATAATATCTCTGTTAATGTTGCATGTCATCAGCTCCTGTCAAGGCTCTCAAAGTGCCTTTTATAGAAGCCAGATGGGAAGAGGTGCTAGAATAAAGTGCATCAAGTGCCCCCTATTGAGCTTTATGAACGGATTAAAGGATTTGCAGAGCTCTGTCACGGGGCCGTCAATCACCGCCTCCGCCGCGTGAAATTTACGACACACTGACCGCAGAAACAGCCGAGGAGCTTTTTGTCATAAAGAACATAACTTCATCCGTCAAGTGGTTCATCTCACCATCAACACCTCGAGCGATGAGAATAAAAAACAGAGATTGGAACCATGACATAAGACACTACACATTACCACAACCTCACAATACCTGCAGTTTTCCTCGAAGAATGCTGCTGCAATTCAATACTTCTCCGCCTGTGCTCCATTCATCATCAACTTTTCCATCTTTCCTCTGAGTTGTGCTGCTGTGGCATTTCAGCCTATGATGCAAAAAGTCTTAAAAGCTGCAATCACCTGCCTGCTTCTCTAATATAACAGAGGGTCTTTGAATGGGGCAGAATTTGATATCAGCTCTCTAAATCCTGCATAGGAAACAATGAAGGCTCACTACAGGAGGCAATGTTCAGTGTCATTCAGCACAGACGTGGAGACACGCTGTCTGACTTCAGTGGGGAGCACAAGTGCTTCAGGCCTGTTTGCATGTGTATGAAACAATTTGTCTGTATGACTAGCTGACACCAAACTCACCACAAACCCCGACCTGCAGATTGTCTACAGCAAACTGCAAAAGGGAAGAAACACAATTTCAGGCCAAATAAGTAAATACTCTAGATTTGTAAACCCGAGTGTGCAAATGGCTAATCTGGGTGTCCCTTTTAAACTTGTCTGACCATGTGACTGCTTTTAATTTGTGCCGTACTCGTCTTGTTTACGATGCTGCTGCAGCAGTCCTAGATTTTGCTGAGTACATTATTTATGTGCTACTAAAAAAAACTTCAAAATAAAGTCACTTGAGAAATATGACCCAGATTCTGATCAAATAGAATTTTCCTTTTAAAGACTAATAAAAAAAAAGGGCACTTTTTAAGATTCACACAAAACTACATACAGTATGTGTACATGGAATCTACAAATCGATCAGTTTGTGTATTATCTGCAATTTTACTGATGTTAAATTAGAAATTATATAAATACTTTCATGACAATATAATGAAAACAAGATTGATAAAAAAAGTCCCTAGATTTCCAGTTACACCGCGACCTAAAAATAAACATGTATAATTAGATCACTGGGGAAAAAAAAGACAAAAAGGAGGAAAAAAAAATCTCCCAGACTTGTCTTCACCCTCTGTGTCAACTCATCACCTCCTGGTTGGGTGTCAGTGAAGGGAGGAAGAGGAGAGAGGGGTGATACGGAACGAGGGAGAAGGGGAGCGGCTGGCAGGAGATGGATGGGGGGGTGGGTGAAGGGATCACCTTGCCAAATCCGCTGTGAAGGCCTTTGCTCGGTGCACTTAGCGTCGTGGCTGGAGCCAACATGTAGTGGGGTGTAGGTCTCCCTGGGGCGACACTCAGGCCCCGGCCTCCCCGCCATTGTCATCTGTCCGTCTCTCAGCCTCTTCATCCAGCAATCTGCCTGGAGGAAACTTACTTCCTCTCTGCACATTCTTCCTCCCTCCATTACCCCGAGGAGGAGCAGGGGAAGTTGTGCCGAAGGGGGCTCCCAGGCAGGGTCAGGGCGGTATCGATGTCAGAGCTTAAATGTTGGGGTCTTGTACTAATTAGATCATCTGTCAAACACCATAAGCCACCAGGACGTGATATCCTGCCTTATATATGTGTCGTTTGAATAAACTGGGCAGTTCGGGTTGAGCTGCTGGACCTGTGACAGTGATAGGACGCTTGCACACCTCACTGAGTGGAATGACAAATATGTCATCATCCTGAGACAGGGTCTAGCCGAGCCGTTTCAATGAGTGCACCCGTGTCAGGGTGATGTATGGATGCAGTAACACAACCTCTGAGAGGGCATGGGGGGGAAACGCTGTGCCCGAGCAGGAGAATAGGGGCAGCATGTAAACATTTGAGACGTGTCACTCATTTTCTCCTCTGGTGATTTATGACAAGTGTGGACTCTCAGATAGGGTTTTTAAACGTATAGCTCACAGTGAGGGAGATGCACATCCGATGTTTCAAACCAAAAGGTCAGCGACTCTGTTTTTAACACTGTGGATTACACCTCCAGAGGTTTGTCAGACAAAACCCCGCCCTTTGGCTTATTAGACATTTTCTTGAAGCTCACACAAAAGCCCTGCTCCAAGTCTCTTAATGGGAACGGCTCGGGAGATCATTTGTGAGGAAAGAGTGAGAGAAACACTAAGTCTGGGAGGAATTTCTTCCCCTGGGGATTCCTGAGTGTTGTCCATCTCCTCTCACTCATTCACAGAGCTGAAACTGGACAACATACCTGACACTTCTCTCACTTCACAATCTTTCAAACAATCTTTTGATAACGATCCATTTGTGTCCAAAAGGGTTCACCAAAGTTTTAAGGTATCCAACTTTTAAATGAGTTTCAGAGATTTAGTTGCAGGTCGTTTGTGCACAGTTTTCCTGTCTCGTCCATTTCAGACATAAAATATATGGCAAAACTCTGCGGACAAATTAGCCAAAAACTAAATAGACTTAAACTAATTAAGAAATCCCTAAAAATTTAATCATATAATTTGGGTAGCATTACCATTTAAATGATAATTACATTCTGAACATTTTATTCTCCAAAGAGTTTACATTTTTTGAGCAACATCAAACAGAAGTGATGTTTGTGTAGAATTAAAAAACACAATATTTTGCACTGAGGTAAAAAGTAAAAAAGTGTTAGAACCTGCCCAGCAGAGGCCTCTCTCTCCTCTCTCCTCACTCCAACCAGAAACCAAAAACCTCTGTCACCATACCAAAGTCGTACTGAGACAGAGGATCCCAAGACACAATAAAATCGGAGATGTATGGGAACCATCGAGGTAGAAACGTCTGCAGTGATTTATCCCAGCATGCCTTTCCCACTTTCTACTCCGACATGTGAAGATTTAAATGTAAGATACAGGTGATGGGATTTAAACTGACCCTGACAGAAGCTGTGAAATATGGCAGCATAAATGTACATTCTATCATATGCGTAACACATACTTCCATAGAGCGAACCCCTGCCAGCTCCTGGAACAGTGCCCAAACCTGCACTCTGGGACTGCATGCTCGCTGTATTTGCACAAACTCCCTTATTTTCCCTGATAAATTAAGTTGTGGTTCATGTGCCTGGATAACTTGTGCATTAAAATGCTTCAGCGGGCGATTCTGAACGTTATTTCTTGTGCTTTTCAAACGCTTTCTAATCCTTTAAGTGTGACACAAACACTTAGAGGAATGCTGAGAGGAGAGTTCCACTTGCCATAAGATGTCAAAATAATCAACTCAGAGGCTGGCACCACCTCAAAGAGCTGCGAGGCCATCATGTATGACAAAGAGCGAGTGTGAGGCCCGGGACACAGTGCAGAACAAAACCCTGTCTGAGAGCAACAGACCAACGGTGACAGAACAAACACATCATGACAAACAGCAGCTCAAAATAGAAAGACTGTAAAATTCTATCCTATTTTTATGTGTCAATAACTGACTACAGTTATGTGGATTTCAAAGGAATCTCATCAATAATGTTAGCCATTAATACACAATAGGTAATAAACATGGACAGAAACCTGTGCCAGCACCAGAAGAATGACAAATCAAATAAAATGATTTTAATCACTTAATAATTGAATTAAAAAAAAAAAATGTATGCAGCTTTTTTATGCAGCTATTCTTAGGACACCGTATTGATTTGCAGTCATATGGACAGCCTAAACAAAACAGCATCCCTAAACTTAACCACTACCAGTTAATACCTAACCCAAACATTAACTTAACCACAAGAAATGAGGTTCTGCCTACCAGGAGTTGGTCTCTATGAGGACTACTGGTCCTGACATGGTCAGTGTTCATGCCAGAAAAGGTCCTAAAGAGGTAAAAGGTACAGAGAGTGAGAGAGAGAGAGTAAAGTCAGACACTAAAGATGCCATCGACCAGGTGATTACAGTTTAATACACTATATCTCTCCCACATATGAACCTCCAGTGATGTTGACTGTAAATAAGAGTCCAACCTGACCTGCAGGTGCGTTTCTCTCCGACAGTTGCTGAGAAAAAGTGCGATAAGAACAACGCGTGACAGAGTGTGAAGTGTGAAGTCTTCATCTTAAGAGAAAACCTCAGGAGAGAAAAGATGGGTTAAAGTAAAATATCGGCACTTGTCATGCCACTGCCAACACTTCAGTTAATCTTCTGAATCCTCTCGTCCTCTTACACGAGGCATTTATTTCCTCATTCACTGCACTGCACTACACAGGGCTTTCACTTCAGAATATGTGAGTAGGTTGGGCTTTGTTGGGAAATCTTGTGTTATTCGATATGGACTTTGGTAGAGGAGACTGATGAAGGACGCTTTGTGTTGTAAGAGCAGGCTTTTCTCTTTTTTCTTCTGTCGTACAGAAATGCTGACAGCTTTCCTGGCGCTGGCGTGAGCTTGGCTTATAATCACAAACAATACGGCGCACTTGAACGCCGCGTTCACACGAGAGCCAGAGCAACCTTCATGCTGTCACGGTGGCATTATTTATAAATTGTACACGAGTTGGTTTCCAACCCTCCAACTTCACTTAAATAAGAAATAAGATGAAACCAGGAGGAGACACGTGGCATTTTTCATTCATCTGCTGCTGAGCGCTCACGTTTAATCTCTGCATCAATTATGTGCATGAGGAGCGGGATTCATGTGAGGGATCATTTTTTAAACGGTCGCTTGTCTCTAAGGTCTGATTGTGCACTCCAGCAGGTGGCTCTTTTCATTAAACCTAAATGCCAGATGATTGTGCTCTTCATTAAACGCTGCCCGGTAATATGGGCCTGAGATGACTGCCCATGTGGTGCTTAAATATAGTGGTTGGACAAGTCCTCTGTCACTGTGTAATGAGAAAAGTCAATAGAGCCGGGGCTATTAGGCTGTCAGCGTTCTTACCATCACACGCCATTAAAAACAACACAACTCTGTGATTCATCCTCATTATATTTATTGGATCTGTGGCATGATATAATGGTGGAAGCACTCTGACCCAGACATAGTTCAACATGTGTCAGCATGTTTTGATGAATTTGAGTAAAATGACTGATATTGAATCAGTGATTGGGCAGAAATGACTGTCTTAAGGGAGGCTATTGTATGATGACATGTCAGAGCAGCAGGTCACAGCAGCAGGAATTAGCAGAAAAGTTATAAGAGCTGGATTTTTTTTGCTTTGAGAGGCTGCCATGTTTGCAGTGCTGCAGTTTCACTACACATGTTTGTCTCCATAAAGTGGATTTAGTGACAGAATAAACTTGTTGTACATCACTTTTTTTTAATGTATTTACAAATATAATATAGTAACATGTTAACTTATGCAACTTAAGAAAGTTATAACTTTTAAATTAAAGGAGTAACGTGGAATAAGTAACAAGTAACAACACAATCCTGTTGATTTATCCTCCCCTTCATCAAACTCTCTCCACTGTGCCATGAGTTCACATTTGACACGTGTTGAATCCTAACTGCTTGGCCCGTAGTTCCCCTTGAAGACAAGTAAAGGGGGGTTGACGAGACCCGACCACACATGTCCAGACACCAAAGTAGTCCCGAAACAGAGGGACAAAGCCTCTTGCGTCTGCTCATTTGTGAAGGTCATTAATGTCCAATCATATTCAAATGGCTCCTGTGGAGGCAACCGAGCTGTTCACCGGTATGCAGATGAAGGTCACAGAAGCTTGCCCTACAGGATTTGTCCCAAGGCAGCTTTCCCCTCCTGGTTTTTGAATCCCCCTGTGGGCCTGTGGACATGTCTCGGCCCATCACCCTGCAGACAGACAGGTCTCTGACTGGGGTCGTTCACAGACTGGCAGACTAGCTCGAGAGCTACTGTAACCCCTCCTCCTCATTGTGATTTAACTGCTAGTCACAAGCGCCATTAACATAATGATAAGAGATAGTGACACCTCCCTTTGAATTCTATCAGGTAGCCTGAAAGGTGAGTTTAATGAAAGGGATAATTACACAATTTATATAGGGAGGGGCAGTGACAGTAGCACAAAGCTATCAGACCTAGGCCTGACCCACCTAATTAGGATGGAGCTTCATCAATCTTGATGTCCCTGTCAGTGAGTCGGTCCCTGGCAGTTTAAAGTAAATAGAAAAGTGTGTCTCCATACAATTCATTTAATGGCCCATTTAAGCTCGTACAGGGTATAAAAACAAAAAAAACAAACAAAAAAACTAAAGAAAACTTGTTATTGTGCCTCTGCATAGTCCTTCATTTAAGTGTTATGGTGTCACCACTGTGTTATCTATGATACGGGTTTAAAAAGCTGCTCCGTGCTGAGAACCGGTTAGCGAAACAAGGGACTCATGGACATTTATCAAACTCACTCGCCACCAACAACCATCTCCTACTGGTCCTGACACGGTCAGTGTGATTGTAGGGTTAACGGCTTAAAGATCACGTCCACCTTAACATTGTGACAGACACTACACACGGCCATTTGCACACCTGTCACAAATGAATCGCGCCAAAGACCAGGTTACACGACACAAGAGTGAAAGAATGAATGCCCATTAAACACATTTACAGGTCAAAGCCTAGTTTAAACTCAGGCTTTAACCAGAGTTCCGACCAGAGGGAAACATGGTAAGAAATGAACTGTGTCTCTAAACTCCACAACCTGTGACCTCATGTTTCAGAAAGGTTTTCATGTTCAGAAAAGAGGGCTGACCCAGTGATACACACGGCCACCAGCGCACCATGTCTATTTCACAGCCTCAACACGGTCCTTCCCTCGCACTGTCCAATTATGCCTTTGTGTGCCTCAGATTATCGGAGGCTTGTAAAAACCTATTTTCCCTCATGCTGAATAATAAAGGCCTCTTTGTCAAGTGGGGGCATGTCAACACACTTCTGTGGATGAGCGGTGCTGTCAGCGTCACTCACACACACACACACACACACACACATGCACACATATACTGTATGAAAACATGCACAAGTGCACGTGTGCATCCTGGATTAAGTCACGCCACAGGAATGCCCGTCACATGACAATGGGGGATGGCCCGTCTTACGGCACTGTCTCCCCCTGGACAGGCTGCATGTCTTGTGTTTACAGTTGACACATGTGCTGTTTGGGGTTGATAGACTCTGATACCAGAGTCAACACATAACACTTGCTGCACACGCTGATGTTTGTTTGAAGACTTGTCGATCAAACAAACATCCCCTTCTGTTTCCTGCACTGCTGCTGCCACACAATTCTGATTTGCATATATTTTGTTTTTTGTTTTTTAAGGAGATGAATTCAACAAAAAAAATACAGAAATTCCGACACGGGAATAAAATGCTAGAAGCCCAGAATGGCAAAGACATCAGTAGCTGATAATTGCATGCTTAAGGGCTTGAGATCAACTTATCATAGTTATCACATCTTCTTGATTAAAGCAGTGCTACCTTCTTTTTTTTTACCCTCCTCTTTAAGGTGATAGCAGCTGCCTCAGATGTGAGGCAGGGCCTTGAAGTGCAGGCCGGGATTAGTGGCAAACACAAAAGGAGCATTTGGAGGGGGCATGCCTGTCCCTTTTGGAAAGGCCCTCATTTAGAGCCTTTAGCCATAGATCATCTGCAGCTTACATGGAGAAAACTTGGTTAAATGTTGATCAGGCCCATTATGTGGCTCTCTGTGAGGGGTGCGTTTGATGGTTTAGAGGCAGTGAGGGCTCCAGAGGTCTCAGTCTGTCTCCCCTCTCTTGTCTCTATATTGGTATGCATTCTTCATAATAGAGACAGGAGGTAGGGGGTCTCATTAGGGGCCGGGGGAGTGTTGTTTTGGTGGTGATGGTGATGTAGGGGGGGGTTGTCAATGAATTCCTTTGGGCAGATGCACCATCATCTAGGAATGAAGCTCAACAACATCATGGGAGCAGGTGAAACCAAGAGAACTTTGCTTCAACTGCTCCTGAATGACGTGAGTCCAGATCTGTTCCAGAGAACAAAGTGCTCCGGGTGGGCTGCGTCTGTTCACAGCAGGATCCTCATCTGACATAACCCGCACATTCAGAGAGAGATAGCTTCCTTTAGAACTCCGAGCAGTGACTGACAAGCGGCGCAGACGTGGCTATTTTAAGGCTACCCGGAGCACTGAATGATCTCTTCACTTCCGTCTCGCCACCAAACGTCCAGACTGCGGCGGGTGAAATGGATTCCCCCTGGGCAGCTACTTCCTCTGTCATCTGTCACCACTTCCTGTCTGTGTAGAGCAGGTAATGACAGCACACAGGTGTTGCTAGCCGGGTGGTATCACTGCAAGGAGACGGCAGCGGCACAAAACGTGTTTTTCCCACATCGTAATACTGTTTGGTTCTGCTGTTCTCAATTTAAAAAAAAGAAAAAGTGTAGTACATTACGGTACAGTTTTTAGCCCATATCTTTAACTTTTCCTTGAGGTTTGGCATTTGCAGACGGGTCAAATGCACCATAATCATGTGCAAAGTGGTTTCTGAACCGAGCTAAAATGATTACATATTGGCCATTACTCAGATATTTGTTCTGCTGCGCTGCACATAGAAATTGATGTTCCATGAACCTTGGATATTGTTCTCATAAGGTCATGGTTTGGAATTTCATGTAGGTGACGAACGGCTGCAGATTTATTGGAGAGCTTTTGGGGCAAATTGACCGCTGTACTGAGAAATTCTGAGAAGGTTAGTCCTAATAATAATGGACAGTGATAAAGACTTTAAAATAAACCTAATTATTTTATTTAAATTGTCTTTTTACAGAGCGTTGAGCTTCAAGACACTGACCCATAACTTGTTAGAAGCATCAGTGCGGCTGATGTGAACTTCTCTGGGTTCTCAGCAGTGTGTTAAACCACTACCATGGTCTGTTATGACAAAGGTCACGGATAACGGATGATCTGCCTACAGTTCCTTAATGTGAGAACAAAGACTTTGTCAAAATATATTCCGGCGATAGAGTGAGCGGGGGATAAGTTACATTGTCGTGGCGATAGCTTTTCCAGACAGAGCACAGTGAAGACAGGCCACGGCCGTGGATTTACTGGGACTCGTTCTAGTCTGTTAATCTTTGTATCTGTGACTTATTCCACAGATTTCACTGTTGGCAGGCTTAGCTCTTCCTGTGCCCACCAATAATTTTCAACCCTAGTATTCAAATGAACTCGTTTTCAAGAAAGCTGCATGAACGTGAAACAAATATATGAAATAAAACAGAATAAATGTGATATTTTAGCACTCAACACTAATTAGACGTCATTTATCCGTCTGTAGCTGACAGTTTGAGTCAAATCTAAAAAATAAAGACTTAATAAATGCGCAAATGACAAGTGGTGAATATTTGCACGTTTTCTGATATGTGCCAAGTTGCAATGGGCCGGCTCACTCTCCGTATAAAATAATCCATATGGCAGCTTGTTCGGAGCAAGGATCCCACGCCGTTATCGGCTCATACGTCAGACATTTTATGGGCCTCTGATGGGGAATGATGAAACCGAATCAGGTCATGCCGAGTGATAGACATTCGCCTCAGCTATCACTTGCACACACACAGTGAAAAGACCCCGCACTTAAAGCCGTGCAGTGGCTTCCCCAGAAGCTGTCATCATATTGTTCTCTTAAATATTTAACTTCCTCAAGAGATTGAGCTGTAATATAAGAAATCATCCCTATCATGGCCACTGACTGCTACAAGCAGATGTGAATTTTCAGCGTAGACCCAGATTTAACTCGGCCCCCCTATGGACAAGCTATCATGTTCTTCACCGGGGTCAGACACGCAGTCTCTCTTTTCATATTACCCCTCAGATTTGACTGTAACTTAGTGTTATATGACCTGTGGAGAATCATTAGGCCTTGGACACGTCGCCCTGCTTGAAATCCTAAATGCTTTACAAAACCAACAGATTACCATACGGAGCAGCTCTTTAAGTTACTCAAGCATGTCCACATAATCAGAAACAAGACATCACAAGATATAGCTCTGTGTGAGTGTGTGAGACAGAGAGAGGTGGATGTTTTATTTATCAGTAGATCTCTCTTAAGAGCTAATGGGAGTTAAGTTTCTCACTTTGCCGAGTGCAACTCTATCCAGAAGTGATACATCATCACATCACTCACTGTCTAATGTGGACAAGCCTCCAGGTCCCAGTCTGGCGACGTCTCTTCAGGACTTTATGGTTAGGATACTGATGAGCAATTGTCATGTTTGTGTATGTGTTTATTTACTCTCTGTGTGACACTTGGATTAAGTCTCTTCAGATGAAGGAAATACTCATCCATAGAGTTGCCGTGTGTATCTAACTTTCAGAAAAAGGTTTAAAATAATCCAGTTCTGAAAAACTGGCTCCTTCAATTATGAGCCAACCTCGTCTTTGGAGGGATGACCCTTTGAGGCTGAAACCCATCATTATGGGTTTAGCCCATGAGGCATGTATGGGGACCGGGGCCACCCTTATGCTGACGTATTCTACAGGGCCTGGGCCTTTAGCCCCCCGAGGCAGGGGGCCCTCAAGCAGGTAGCACAGAGACATGGTGGCCTGACTGATATTCATGTGCAGCAGCTAAATGTGCCCTTCAGGCACAGGGCACCGGAGCGTTACATTTCTGACAACTGAGAGGGGAAACATGGAGAGTATAGATGTAGTGGAGGTGAATGCATTGTTTGCTTGCATGCATGGGGGTTGTAAATTGATAACAAAGGTGGACGGGGACCTACAAGTAAAAGTACATCAAATCACAAGGTATCAGAAATAAATGCTACAGGTTACAATTACCAGTGCAATAATCCTAAAAAATAAATCAGAACGTATTATTTATATTTGATTCGCCAAATTAACAAGTAAAACTATAAAAACAATAGAAGTAGTGGAGTCTACACTATTATTTGTACCCAAAAAGTAGATCTCAACTCAACTAAATGAACTCTCCTTTGATTTAATACTGAATTAATATATCCTGACAATTCCAGTCCGAGTGACAGAGTAACACACTCGAGTGAGGGATCAATAAATGACATTAATAAGGAGTAAAAGGCCTCTGAATGTGCTTTCTACTCCATTGACTGGACGTGATGAGGACTTCAAGAGAAAACGTGGCCGCTTCTGTGAGAACCTGCTCCTGTGTGACAAAAAAAAAACTCTCTTTGTCTGATTTGAGGCTCCGCTCCACAGATAATGGAGCACAACGTGGCCTGTGGGAGATAATTTGTTCCCAGATCTTCAGATGGCAATATTTTCATTCGAGCCCAGGAGGGGATCTCTTGAATTGCCAACCTCCATTGTGTTCCAACAAGGGACACGGATGTCATGTCAATTAATTTTTTTTCTTTTATTCCAGACCACAGAGCGCCTGAGTGAGTTCAATTACTGACCAATTAAGAGGTGTTTTCTTTTATTTACAGGCTTTGATTCACTGCATATCCATATTGTTTGAAAATAAGACAGATGGAGCAGGGCGTTAAATCACTTGAACATTCTGTTTAAGTATCAAACAGTGTTGTATCCACTGGGCCATAAGTACAACAAAAGCACTGTTCATGTCGAGGAACCGTCCCATTAACAGCGTGCACACAGAGAACAGTCATTTTATAGTACAATAAGTTGGGAATAGATGGGAACAGGTGGAATATCCGACCAACAGGTTAACATCAAACAGGCAGAGACTGAGTCAAATCCAAGCCCAGACAAAAAGCTGAACTTTTGAACCTTGCAGAAATAAGTTAAAGGTCTGATTGCTTGTTGAAATGGGGATATAGGAAGTGACAGGCGTAAAATGGCTCCGTCTTCCACACTTAACTGCTTAAAGATACTTGACTTCAGGTTTCCCGACATCCTCTGAGGCAATAACGGCTTTACTTTCTTATAAAACCAGAACATTTGTAAACATGTAGTATATTTGCAACACCGGCATATACTGTATAATATAATTATAGCTCACTAAGAAGAGTTTAAAACATTATTTAACCTTCTTATTTCATTCGACACCAAAGTTCCATATAATGACACGTGAACCGTGAGTTACAATAAATGACTTTTATTCAAACGTCAACATGAGCTTAAATAAAACACAAAAAGACAGTTCGACCTAAAAAATACATGTTTCTTCTTATGAAAAATAATTTCTGTACACGTGTCTCCTTCTTGTTCTTATTTAAGACAGAGTTAAGACTTGGTCCCACTGAGCAGCTACATTATAAACATATTAAAAAAGACAATTATAATAAGGCATCCATATGAAATACATCTCTGTGGGAATTCATTTCTACAAATAAACATCGTTTGCTGATCACAAACCATAATAGAGCTGTTATTTCTGTCACACTGAAATGTTTTCTGATGTTTAACTTGAGTTAAAGGCAGCAGTTTATCATCCAGTACAGTGAGAAACTTGGAGAGTTCAGACAGAGCGTCTACACCTCAGTTCCTTCCCGGCTGTATATGAGGTTATTAACACTGAAATGGTTGGAGAGGCTCTGTACTGAAGTGTAATAGTTCATTCTGTTGTTTTCAGAGTTCAAAGGAGCGGAGATTAAAGTGGGCGAGTAGGAGCCCAGTCCGGACATGCCCTCTCTGTTGTGGGACAATCCCCCGAGGTTCGCGCTGCTGTAGTCCCGCTCTGCGGCGCGGGAGCCCTCGGTGCCGCCGCCGCCGCCGCTGGCCGCCAGCAGCGAGTTCACGCTGGACACGAAGCTGCTGAAACACGGGCTGTGCTCGGCGGAGGGAGACGGCGACGACTTGGGGTCAGTGGAGGCCGGGGAGCCGTGCAGGCTGGGCGGGGACGAGCTCAGCAGGCTGGCGGTGTCTGAGAGTTTGTGTGCGCCGCCGTCTTCTGACTTGACGGGCAGAGAGTTGGTGTCGGCTCCGCTTATGTCAGCTCTCCTTTTCCTCTTGCGCCTAAAGTTCCCGTTGTCGAACATCTTCTCACAGTTGGGGTCAAGCGTCCAGTAGTTTCCTTTACCTGGAGATCAAGAAAAAAAATAAAAACAGGTTAGACACGTGAATGGCTGTCAGTGTATTTAAATGTTATGCCTATTCATTGATCATCAAACTAACTTTCTGCTAAAACATTTAATTTACTTAATTAAACATTACATACAAAATAAATACTATAAACTACTCACCGGGGTCATCCTCATCCCGCGCCACCTTCTTGAAACAGTCGTTCAGTGACAGGTTGTGTCGGATTGAGTTTTGCCAGCCAGCTTTGCTCTTCTTGTAGAAAGGAAAGTTATCAGCCACATACTGATAGATCTGACTCAGAGTCAACTTCTTGTCCTGTGCGTTCTGTATGGCCATGGCGATCAGGGCAGAGTAGGAGTAAGGAGGCCGGACCATCTTGAAGAGCTCCTGCTGGCTGGAGATGGACAACCAGCTCAGGTCTGCTCCACCGAAGCCGGTGGGAGGAGGTAAGAACTGCCTCTGGTGGTTCGACCCGTATCCGGACTGAATGTAGGACGCGCTGTTGTTCCCGGGCAGATACGGAGAGGAGTTGATGCCGGGTCCGTTCAGCCACAGGTAGGGGTTCGCGGACGGGGACGTGTACTCTCCGAGGCCGTAAGTGGAGGCGTGCGTGGCCGGCCTCTGCGGGTGATGGTGGTGCAGGTTCTGCTGGTACACACCGTAGTTGTCGCAGTACACGGCCATGTCCAGGAGCTCCTGCGCGCTGTGGTGCTGAAGAGGGCTGGTCTGCTGCTGGCTCGATGGTTGGTGTCCAAAAGCGTTCATAATCCACACTGTCACAGGTTCCCCAAAAACCTTATCTTGGTGTGTGAGCGTCTCCCTCAGGACTGAACTCGTCCTCAGAGGGAGGAGTATTTATGCGCAGCAGCCGCAGACTCTCCAGGTGCCACTTAAAGAAAAGTTTTCGAATGGTCACACCTCTTTTTGTTGTCTCCGTCAGCCCCGTTGTATTGTTCCTCCCACTCACTCTCACCCACCCACCCCCGTATCAACGAGCATAGATATCGATACTGCTTTAACTACACTGTATACTCGCAAATTAAGGGAAGTTAATGGGGTGGAATTATCTGTGCGTAATTACGCAGCAGAGCGTACACGGACTGGGGTAAATTCAGGCGGCGTTTTATTAAAACCAAACGAAGAGACGCGTGGAAGACAAATTTGATCTATATGAGAACATGTTTTTCAAAGTAATAAATAAATAAATACAGGAGGTTACCTGAGTAAATGTCTCTTTTTTGCTTGATTTTTTTTTGAGAAAGTATATATATATATATAAAAAACATACATATGACACAAAACATTGGGACACAAAGTAAAAAAGTCTATGATGTCTTAAGAAAGTGTTTGAAACGTTATCTTTGTTTGACGTAATATTCTATGTATATACACATACGTTCCTGTTATACACATACATATATACACAAAATGTTTGGGATCAATTAAGTATGGCAAACTGTGTGTCACTGGTTAGAAGTTTGTCAGATTCATACATCTTTATGTTAGTAATAACAGCTTTACATCGACAGCCTTATACATAAAAATAAATGTAAAATCGTAATAATAAATGTTTGTGACACCTCGTTGACAATAGAATGGTTCATAATTCCCCGTGTCGTTGCGCACTCAACGTCTGCGAGCTGAATTTGCTCAACTTTCTGCGGGACAGTGTCAAACCCAAACAAGAGCCAAGCGTCTCCTCAAAGAAATTCGTTTGCAATAAACACTTCACAAGCGCCGCGAGTTTAGTGTCAACAAGGCGCTCGTGGAAGAAAATGTGTCCGTGCAGCACGCAGCCCCTGAAACACTGCTGCTCACTGAAGAAATACAGAGTGTACTTAAAACTGTCTACAACTACACATCAGGAGTAGAACTGGGCTGGAATCAGAGGAAACGCAGTTAAAATATGAAGAGATATAGTTGAGCATTATTAGTGGCAATTCATTGTTAATTCGTTTAAGACTGTAGAAAACGACGTTTTAAGTTATTTGGTTACATTGTTAGACCATGGTGCGTCCTGGTTCTGGACTAAATAGTCGGAGTTTCGACTGACAGAAACAAAAGTGCACCGATACTTAGGTTTAACACGTTTAAACACACAAACTATACCGCTATACACAGATATACTATTTATGTTGAACTGTAGGGACTTGTAATTATTTGAATTTATACATGCAGGTTTGGTTTAACGGTGATATTTTGAAATACAGGGGGGGATCCGTGGTGCTGTCCTGCCCCCTGCACTACATTCCTCCTCTCCGTGACCTTGGGTGCAATTGTTTGGCTCAGAAGTGTCGTCTGGACCACGCGCTGTACAGATGTGGCAGAGCAGCGGCCTCCGTGGGAGGGGGAGTGGCATTTAACCCCCACGTGAAACACAGCACGACCTGTGAGGTGTCTGACACCCAGTGCTGCTAATTACTGTTGGCCACTGAGACAAGTGAGAGCACAAGACTCCACTTTCAAACACAGGATTACATATTTATGATCTATATTATTGTGAGCAGGGCCAATTGAAAGGCACATACAGCAGTTTTTATGTTTCATATCTCAGAACCTTGTTGATTTGTTTTGTGTTTCGTTGACATCTGCTGCTCTGTGCCTCTGAATCAGGGACAAAGAGACAGACCTCAGAAATCATGATTGTGCTGAAGGAGCAGCCATGAATAAACATTTGCTGCTTTTCATGCACATGGACTTCAGAGTCGTCAAACGTGGCATCGGTGTAATAACCTCAAGCCCCCATGTCATTGTAAAATAATAATTCTCTGTGTCTTTTGTTGGCCCTGTCATGTCTGCCTTTATCCCCTGCTTCCTCCAGCTTTCTGGGGGTCATGAGACCTTTTCTTTGGTAGATCAAGTCAATCACAGTGAGGTCAGAGAGGCTGAGCAGAGAAAGAGAGAGAAAGACAAAAACACTGCTGCAGGTGAGAGGTGACATCACACATACACACACAGCTACTTCTACATTTTACGTTCTGCATCTATATTTCAGCACATGTTACTGCTGGGATTAGAACTCAGCACCTGCTGGAATCAACAGTGACTCTGCGTAAATAAGACTTGTTCTCTGTGAACAGCCCTGACTTTAAAACATGTGGCAGCATGAGTTTGACATCTGTGAACTCTCTCTTTATTGCGCTCCAGTAATTACCAGACAATTAGATACATTTAAGGCCAATAAAGCCATGAAAGGCCCAGTTAGAGTCATTCATTTGGACCGTGTAAACAACATTATCCCTTTGTGCAGGCAGGGGGGCCTGTCATGCTCAGAGTCTCCCCCCAGTGGAAGACCAAAGCAAAGCAGATAACGCAGATGACAGTTTACAGGTACATTAATTCATTATATGTTTGAACGTAGAGTGACATGAGAAATAAAGTGACACTGGTTAATACTTTGCAAAAAAAGTTAATTCTTCAGCAGCTCTGACTGTAAGATTGAGGTGACAATGTTTCCATTTGGCAGAAATGCAATATTAAAAAAATATTTTGAGATAAATTAATGTTTTCATTTCAGCAGAATGAGCATTTTTGTATTTACACCCACTCTGGGTCTTTTCTAAAGAGTCCACCATGTTTTTAATAAACTTTTGAGTCAACTTCTCAGTTGAGTTTTAATGATAACTGAAGTTTCTCTTGTGTGTCTGTAAAAGAAGGAGAGAGATATTCAGCTGCAACTCCATCAATAGAAGCTGCTAAATCCTAAACACTCTGAATGTTTTGGAAATAAGATGTTGCCACGTTTTATAAGTCAGAGTAAGGAGTTGGAAAGTTGACTAAAGAGTTGAAACAGAGATGTGGGTGATCAGTTATACTTCATGCTTTATAAACAGTCAAACCAGACGGGAGGACAACAGTTGTGATTATTTGCTGCCATTGAAGTGGTTTAAAAACAGCATCCTCACAAAACTTTGACATATACCAGTGTGTGATGATCTATCAACACATGTGACTCTGACAGTAAACTACAGTCAGAATCATTTTCATGATTTTATTTCTTTTTACTCAAAAACAATGTCAAAGTTCATTTAAATTAGGTTTCATTAGCCTTAAATTCCAAATGGAATAATAGTCAAATAGTGTGATTATGCTGCCATTAAAAAAATCCTCACTAAACTTTGACATGTACATCTCTGTGATAAGTCAAACAGTCCAAATAATTTGTTGTTCACATTTTATTTGAACTCAAAAACAGGGTGTACTTCTATGTAAACAAGGTCTTTTGCCCTAAATTCCAAAACAAGCTGACATAGGGTCAAAGGCGGGGTTCACTCTGGACAGTTCACCAGTCCATCACAGGGACATAGAAACAAACAACCATCCACACACACACACCTACTGTCAATTTAGAGTGTCCAATTTGCCTAATCCCCAAATCTACATGTGTTTAACAAATTATACTTGATTATGCTTTAAATAACATTCAAACCAGGCGGGGTCATGTTTGCCCCCAGAGGACAAAAGGTGTATGGCAATGGGAAGGACAAATTTGGGCGGGTTAAATTTAAAATAATACGGCCCTCTTTAGACTCACAGCATCCTTCAATTCTACACTTATTCACAATGTACGACCATTTATATCAGGATCCATACCTGAGCTTTACACTTTTCATTGAGCCACTTGTTTTTGAAAGTATTGTACCTCGCTACGTTTTAGATCACATCTGTTACGGAGTAAAAAAAAGTTGGCCCGAATATAAATTCAAGAAAATAATTCACGCCCCAGAAACTTTGGCAGTGAATGATGACAGGTGAATTAAGGTGAGTGACATTTGTGACCTTTGACCCATTCTGACTGATACATTATGTCTTTACATGTTTTATTTTGTTAGCACTTTAATTTGTAAAGGTTTGCCTTTAATTAAAAACAGTTCATGTGAGATTTGTGTCCCATTGTCCTTTTTGCACGAGACAAAAAAGAAACAAGCTACATTTTACTTTAACTTGATTACATCTTTAGACCATTACCTGTACTTAAATTACTTGAGTACTCTTTCCATCTCTGCACTCTCTATAATTCAATACACTTACACAACAGAGAAATCTTCCTTTTCAGCAGATGTGAAAACAGTTCAAACTCTACGTGTACATCAGTCTGTGCAACATTCAAATATCCTTCTTAACGTTAAACAACAACAACACTTGTTTCGGTGACTTTGCTTTGAAGGAATTTGGCCTAAATTCAGGCTCCACATATCACCAGCACATAAATACCTCACTGCATTTGTACGTGTGCGAGGCCCATGGGGTCAAATCTGTTCCTCAGTAATTAGGCGTTCCTCTCCGTGTCGTCCCCTCTGACCAATTACTGTTTGGCCCTGACAGTGTGTCTTGTCTGTGAGAGCTAAAGAGGCAGCAGCCCTGCAGACAGCACGCTGACCGAGGGAGAAATACAACAAGCCCGGCCTTCTGCTTCACTGCTCCTCGCTGCATTAGCTTAATTCTCTCCTCCGTTGAGCAGATTTACACCTCTGCTCCTGATTACATCCTCGGAGAGATCAGATGTTGCTGCTCTGTTAGAGCCAAACTCACACTGTGCCTGGGCTCAACATCAGCGGAGGAGAGGTTAAAACACACTCGGCTGCCGTTTCTTTCCAGTGTGGTCTTTAAATACAGAAACCTGGCACAGGGGAGAGTCACGAAATGAGGTCTTTGTGAGCAGAGATATTTCAGATCTGAAATTCCATAAAGCTCCGTTAAACAACTGCCACACGAACCGACTGCTGCAAAAACACTGCCGACATGATTTGATGTCGGATGCTGCAGATGTCAAGACTATTAATATGCCCCTTAAAATTATATATACTCGAGTCGAAGGTTTATGTCACTGGTCATTACTCATGCAGGCAGCGTGATGTGGCAAGCAGGGCGCACTACAAGCGCTAACCAGATGAGGGCAGCATTGCTTCAGACATGCGTGTGCACCTTCAGCATTATTTGGTAAAACTATCTATTGATCAAACGCTCTGTGCAGCTTCCTGGGAGGCAGAATATATGAAAAGCAGAATCTTATCAGTGTATTGATTTTAATCACAAAGAATAAAAATAAAATAATATATAGACACAGAGACAAAAGTGATGAGTGAGTGTCTGGAAGTTCACTAACGGATGCACCGAATCTCTCATTACAACATTTACACTTCCTCGAACAATATTTATGCTCCATGCTACATTTAGAGTTTTTATAGAATATGAATATAAGAATAAAACAACTGCTCAAAGTGTATTATGTCAGACGCTTGTGAATGACAATCACACAACCCCATTTAGATATAATGAAAACAGGCCCCAGCTCTCAGTAGAGTTGCAGCTATGAAGTTGTTGGCACATTAATCAACAAGGAAAAAAAAAAAATCTATTTGAATACAGCAATGACCTCAGAAGACCAAATCATAAAGATTTAATTAATCAAAATCAACTCAATATTCTGCTATTGGGACAACATGCCCGTGGCACTTCTTAGTTGTTTCCATGTGATGCTAAAACTGGCGAGGAATCCTGTTTCCTCATCAAACCACTTCTCCACCCACGATCTCTAGGTATGTTTCCTAGCAACACATCTCATGGACTGGGAAAACCCAGTGCTTCATAATAGCCTCAGCTAATATAGATCACCACCACTTGGCTCTCTCTCTCTCTCTCTCTCTCCCTCCCTTTCTCAAACCAAGATAATAAGCTTGTGTAAAGAATGTACATTTTGTATTTAGTGCTGAATATAGCACAAAATAACATCCACACTAACAGGCTCAGGGTGAAAGTGCTCGCAGCTCTCCTGTGCTTTGTAGTCCTGTGTCGACAGGCCTGTGTACTTGTGAGAGCCGCCTGTGACAGTCGCTCGTGATAAAGGAGTGATGGAGTGTCTGTCTGGAGTGTGTAAAGTTGGAGGCAGAACAGAAAAACAGCGTTTAAGTGTTCGATCAAAGACTTGGCTCACAGCTACCAGTGCAGGTGTTTACTGAGAGGTTTGCACACAAACACAGTAGAAAATGGGGCTGGTAAAATCTCACACTACATACACTCCAAAAACTTAACCCTAACCCAAAACTAACAATCATTTTTGTATCACTAATTACAAAGATCTGTTATTTAAACCTGCTGATAAATGTGTCGATTCACTGATTGTTTGGTCAATAAGATGCTAGAAAGTGTCCAATACAATGGTCGAATGCACAGAAAACAACGACAACACGCTTCATTTAAATGGTGTTAATGAATTTGCTTTACAAACAGATCAGATACAGGCATAGATGGAAGTAGGTTATTGTTTTCACCTCTGTGTGTGTGTGTATAGAAATATAACAACTTCATTTGGTGGGAGATCAATTACTTTGGGGACTGAAATGTCAAGGTTTAGGTCAAGAAAAGTATTTGGCAAAGGAACAAACTTTAAGATATCTGCGAAGAAAACAAGAGGTAGAGAGACAATTGAAAACTTTGGCTGTTCATTATCCAATTTCATAAAATATACTGTAATGTCACAAAGAAGTCACACGCCAACATTAACCTGCGTGTGTAGATTACCAATCATTCAGACAGTGTGTGTTTATGTAGAACTACAACTATGTGTTGTCCAATGAAGAGAAACGATCTAAACAATGCAAACTAATCACTATCAAGAAACAAATCAGTTCAATGAATCGTCTTTGCTGCTGAAACACTCCAAATTACCCGACTGTGGAACTAAAAAAGGATAATCGAAACAGACACGTAGAGTTTTCAGTAAACAGCAGCGACTCATGTGTAGGCGTTTTGTTGAACTGACTCAATGAGGAAGTTTAGTTGACATTTCTGTGGCGTGACGCTCACCCTCTCTCTCATAAGCAGACGAACACGCACGGCAGTGTTTGCTCTGTGATTGAACACGTTTCATCCCGTCACTTTACTCAACAACTCAGTGACAGCTTTGCTTAGATAAAAAAAAAAAAGAAGGGAAACAAAAAAAAAGGGCCTTACGGTTCCTGCGTGACACCATCTGTGACAGCTACGCACGCAACACCGTCATGTTGACATGGACTGACTGCTGCTGAAGCTTCATGTTTGTTTACAAGGAGCTCCAACAGGCAGCTGTATATTTAGTTGCCAACGGACGACGTAAAGTCGTCTTCGCTTCCGTCTCGGCTCACGCTCAGAGAGGCAACTATACTGTTATTATTTTATTCAGCATCAGTTTAAGCACAAAGAAAGTCAGGGGGTGACATGTGACCAGGTTTTTCTATTTTCCATCTTAGAAAGCAGAAAATCACATAATAAAGACCAGGATGTTTAAATCAAACAAAAGCAGACATGAGTCTGGCCACCAATTTAGTGGAAAATGTAATATTTTAAAGAGGCCCCAGAGGCGCTGAGAGCTAGTGTTGTGTCATAATATTATATAAGATGAATAGGAAATAAAAGCACTGTTCACCTGTGATGTAAATCAAACTTTCAATGGGAACACAGGGTCACAGTGACAGTAAGGCTTACTGAAGAAGACCAATATTAACTCTTACACTGTCCCATTATTTTTAATATCATATTGAAAATATTATAATCAAACTGTGTCTATTTTAGCTGTAGTTTGAGTCGTCTCATAGACCTTCAGTGTCCCCGGGGGACAAATCCTGCTGATGTTTGATCAACCCCTGACTTTCCATCTACTGTGAAATCTAATAACTACTAATTGAGTCTAAGGTCATTTAATAGAACAGACATTACTTTGGTTTAGAGCTACCCTATAGAGTCTGAAGCTGCTTTCAAACATCCATTTAACTCCAGAGGTTGTCTACAGAAATAATTTCATATCCTGAATCAAATCTCCAGATATTGTCCGAGTGAGCTGAAGTGAGAATGCAGCAGGTGAAACCACAGTGAGTGGGTCAATGGGTGAGTGTCTTGCTTCCTTAATGCTCAAGCCTGTCACAGACATGTTCTTCAAATGTGACCAGAAACGTTGGAAAACGTCCAGATCTAAAGATCCACACCTCTACAACCTTCACTTACTATTTTTTGTCCATATATTTCTGACACTGAAGCAACTGGTAATTAAAACTAGCAAAACTAAAACACATCTGTAAATGAGAACAGCTGGCTTTATTGCTTAAACACTATGTATTCACAGTTAGCCATATTAACTGTATAATATAATACCAACCACTAACCATGTCCATTAGCGTGTACTTGTAGTGAGAACGCAATCGGTGGAAAGAAAAGCGGTGAAACCCCCATCGGCAGTTGTTGATATATGCACGGCTGTTGATTTATGGAAATAAAGTCCTACTTCATTATGCCGAGGAGACATTTGAAGGGAAGCGTGCACATTTGCAGCCCACCAGCGAATGAAAGTGTGTCGGGGGGGGGGAATACTACACATTATTCCAGGCTGAAATGACAAATGTGACGGGGATGAAGTGCGTTGTAAATACTTTCTCCTGGAGGGAAGAAGCTAACCCTCAGCTTCCCTCCCCACAAAGCTCCTGGAAATCCTCTCAATTAAATGATGCATTTTCCCTGTGCTTTGTTGAGGGGCGAGGCTGAAGAAAACCGCCTAAGCACAAATCACTTAGAGCCTACTGAAATAGCTGCCAGTTATCTGTGTAAAATTACCACTGACGAAATGCATTTGCCCCATATCCCTTTTCAATTGCAAGGCCAGATACTAAGCGTGCAGTGGGTATTCTTGAGAAGTGAATTATGCCGTCGGTGAAACTTTTTCTCCCCACTGCGACACGTTGGAATAAAACTTGTTATTGCGATGTAATAAACAGATTCCACTGACTAATATGTATATAATGAATTAAACCCGCCAGGACGTCTGTGAGTTTTATTGTTTTACAACTTTCTTAAAAAAAAAAAATGTAGTGTAGTCATGACATATTACTTTTAAATGCAATGCCAGAGTGCAAACTAAATCTCTAAACCTAATCTAAATTAATTAGTAATTGACGGTAAGTAATTACTATCCTCCAGTCAATATTTTGTTTCTATTGCAGCCACGAGTTCAATTGTATCCGCTTTATATTTGTAGACTGTGCATATTTTCCTCTGCAAAGCAAACTCTATTTACACTAAATTTATACATGAAAGAAAAAGAAAATTTCATCTGTGCGTGTATATATGTATATTTTTAAAATGTTACTCCAATCTGTTTTTGCATATTTCCTACATATTTTACTGTTTAAATCCACTTGACGTTTGCTGCAAACTTTTATGATTGACGCTAATTTTATGTCCCAAAAAGAACACAGATACCTCTACTACCCGTCATGCTCCGCCCTCATCTCCGCCTCCTTTTTTCTCTTCTGCACGCAATCAGTTCACCTGTGGTGGAAGCACACCTGCTTCCAATCCCTTCATCAAGCACCTACCTACTTCCTGGTTCTCCAGTGGCTCGTCCGTTTTGTTACACACCTGTATGAACTTCCTCCCCCGTGCACGCTGCCACTGATGTTTTCCTTCACCGCCGTCTGGGTCAGGTTTCCGCCTTCATCTCCAGTTCCTGCATCTCATCTGTAAACCCATTCATCAATAAACTGTTAAAGGAATACTTCACTGAGGCTGGGAAGCACTTTTTTTCCAAACATACTAACTATATTCTAGTAAGACAAGGCTAAATGCAAATCGGTATTTGGTATAAATATTCCTTTAAAACTGTGTTCTGTCTCCGCCCACCTGCTCTTGGGTCCAGCACCACCTCACCCCAACACTATCTTTCTTTTAAGAATTCCCAAAGTGTGCCAAACTTCCTTAGTTTGACCCAAACAGTCAGCAGCACCTTCAGACTTTAAAAAAAACCAAAACTTTAAATATATCTTTTAAAAGTGCCTTTTAATTAGGTTTAAATATGCTGGTACCATTGCTTTGCCATTGCTATATATATATAAAAAACTGCCAGACCCTGGGTAAACAAAAGGAGTTGGGGTTGTAACTGGAGGGAGTTCAAATCCCAGCCGGGTCAGGTCAAGTACCAAGCCCACATAAATAGGAGGGTTATACCAGTAAGGTCACCTGCTGTAAAAATCTCTGCCAAATCAAATACGAGGTTCCCGACCCCGATAGAGAGAGAAGGCGAAAGGGGAAAAAAACTAGTTTTTATATAAACCTTTTAAAGTATTAAAAGCAATAGTTATTTATCATGGTTAATGGTGTTTTCTTTGACTGTGTGAAGAACCTTGGGTCACCTCTTTGCAGGAAATGTACCATATAAATAATACTATTAGTACTATTTCCTCCAAAGCGTCCACATAATTATTTGGCTGCAGTCATTGTGCATCCCCTGCACAAACCTTTCTCGCTGCAGTGAATCATCACTTAGTTTTCCTTCTTCTTTTTGTAAACAGTGTCTTTCGATTTGCAATCATGAGACAAAGCTGTTTTTCTGTGCAGCATCTCAGTGTGTGCGCGGTCTCTTACCTCAACTATGGAAACTTGTAGCTCCTTGTGTTCCTTCACGTACATTCTACAGCTGTGCCACTTTTCTTTTTTTTTAATGAGATGTTTTCTAACAATACTCGCTGCCTTGGAAACATTCATGTGCCCTTCGTCCTCTGATTGTCACTGAGTTCACGTCGCACTCCTGATGGAGTTTGACGTTCACTCGCAGCTGTTGGACATGACAAATCACATTAGTCACACTTGAATCAGACACAGGTGATTGTTGTTCCACTAAATACGTGACAACAACAAACAAGTGACCGCTGCAGTAATCAGGGGAGGAGATATTTTCACATTATCGCTGATATTTATATTCTTTAAGCACCTCATATAAAAGTTAATTTAAATAATCTGTGCATAAACCTGCAATCGCCTGCATGTTTTGACGCGGTTCATTGAACAGCAGCGCTATGTTTATGCTTTGAAGTCATTGATTGGCAATTAGGAAAGATTTTCAAATTAGCGGCCATTAATGGTGCTCATTTTTCCTCACGAGGCACAGGCTTTAATGAACAATGTTATTGTAGTGTGCGACACTGTCGTGAGGGTAATGGTCCTTACGGAGAGTCAGGTCATCAGGCCTCCAGAGGAACTGGGTGGAGCGAGGAAAGGAAAGAACTGACGACAGAAGGTAGCACAGGTATGATAGTACAACTTGCATTTTTATTGAATATTACCTACCCCTATTCTTTCTGTATTCGGAGAGCAATTTATCACACTGTCAGGTAGCCCATGGTCAAGCGAAGGTCCTAACACCACACATGCACCTTGAAATTCATCAGCGGTAACATTTACCCAACAGTGTCCTCACTGGGATTAAATGGGTTTCTCGGTTTAGCCACATAATGTGAGGTAAGAGGGGGTGACGGGAAGGCTGAAAGGAAATTAATGGAGATTATTATCATTTTATACTGCCTGAAAGAGGAGTTTTAATCCAAAAAACTGTGGTTCTCTATGAATGACTTATTTTTTTCTTTATATAAGAATGATCAATCAAGCAACAGTGTTAAATTCTGACTTTGGACAGTGAAGACATTTTATTGTTTGACTCACCGGCTTTTTCATTCCTGCTTTTCCCAGAAGAAATTCCCAAGACAAAACATGCCATTTAATTAATTAGGAGTATGGAGATTTGTAAACCTCAACTTGCTTGAGATATACAAGACACAGAGCTTAACACATTTATTAGACCACCTGTCGAGAGAACATAAATATTTTGGAAATCTTTCAAAATCTAAAAATGTTATTGTTATTTATTTGGCAAATAACAAACTGAACTCACCTTTTTACACTTAAATGTGAGTCGGCTCACTGTGATTCTTCTCTGAGAAGTCAGAAATGAATCAAGCATAACATTCAACCACTAAAACTAATGTTTCTGTTCAGGAAGGCAAGTAAATAACTATAATTGTACATCTTAATCAAGAGATAATAATGGGCTTTACTATCTTTTCTGTTTTTTTTATATAATAGTACTTTTGCATGGATGCATGGATAACAATAATCACTATAGTTTAGCATTAAAAATATCATTAGGTTAAAGAGCATTCTACATACTGGTCTATTAATCATTACAGAAACATAAAACATTATTTTGATCATTACCAATGCTGTTAATTTGGGGGGTGGTCTAACACATTTGTAAAGCACCGTATAAACACACATATATAAAAACAACAGATGCTGCAGGACACCCACTCAAAAAAAAAAAAGGCCGAGCAGAGCTCTCCCATTCTGCTGATAGTTTAATGGAAGCGACAACAGGGCCTGTAAATGCAGTTACCAAATGTGCAGGCTACAATTAAGTGACCGTTTGGAAAACTGAGGTTCAACTGCATGATTTTATGGCAGCTTTGAGCCACTTGAGGAAGGATAACAGCTGGGAAATGAACAATATAAACTACAAGATGGACTGAAATCCATTACAGGAGCTGTGCTCATACAGGTAGAAAAACAACTCATCGGCCATGTGGTGGAAGTCATAAGATTATTATTTGTAAAAGTGATTGCACCGTTTGTTTAAAGTACCTAATAACATAAGGTAAAGGAGATTAAAGTCCATATTTCCTAAAAGCTGTATTCCTCCAGTGGCATCTATGTAAAAATGATTCAATAAACTTTAATATTTGTGTAAATCCACTGACACCCGTGGTAACAAACATATCACTTAACTAATTATAGAGTCATTCGGTTTAAAGCTGTTGTACAACAGATAATTATCCATCAGCTTAATAGTTCATACTTCAGTCATTACGTCGGAGTCAAAATTCATTAAAGCCACCAAGCATAGAACGCTGGGGGTAAAAATGTGTCAGCCGACATCATTCTCAAACAACAACAATAATAATACGCTTATTAACGTGACATGTAATTATGATGCAGTTTATCATAGGGCGCTTAATGTTAAGCCTTTAAGCAGTTTCTGTGAAAACATTTTAAGATTTCATGAAGCAAATCTGAGCCGTTGCCAGCGCTCTGTCGCCTCATCGATGCTGCACGACTATTATTTGAATACGGGCCACGTTCCAAATTCACACTTACAACGCTGAATAAGAGAAATGGTCACCGAGTGAGTAGATACATTATGTGAATGAGACTGCATTAGTCTAAAGGTTACCACACTGTGGAGCAGGTCCCACTATAAAATGCCTTTGTCACAGTTGTCATGGCTGTGTTCAGTGGAAGCACCATCAGTGCGTTTCCTGTATCGGACGCTGTGGAGGAAAAAATCATGAAGCAAAATCATTACTTTTCTTAAAAATACACATATTTAATAGTTTATTCAGAAGTGATGTCAGTAGTGAACCTGGGAACAGTCAATATAATGGAAATCCAGGGTTACAGCAACGTAGGACAAGGTCTGAACGAGGATGATAATGTGATAATGAGTTAAATGCATGTGCACTCCACAAATTCAACCAGTAAAATCCATGACAGAAGCTCACACGAACACTGTCAAGTCCCTGTCAATTCAAATCCTCCAGGCCCTTTTTGTTTCATATAAATGCCACATAATCTAATGGTGTGTTAATACAAAAAGAGTCGAGATAAAGTCACATGTGAAAAACCTGAAATAAAATCAAAACATATATACAAACCTCTGTACATAGTGGGAATAAAAAGATATAGAACTTAGGTTTTAATGAGATATGCACTCTCATATACTCGAGAGAGAGAGAGAGAGAGAGAGAGAGGGAGGGTCAGTATGAGAGAAGCTGCTGGTCGGAGCTTATTTGTCTGAACACAATCTCATGTCAAGGTAACGTCTCGAAGTGGCATCTGCAAATTCAGTGACTACTCGTTTGTGCAACATGCTCCCTGTTGCAGACTGTGTCGTCGTCAAACTGAGGGGCGGGAGGAGAAATGAAAAAGGGACGATAAGAAAAGGGGCGGGCTGAAGTGAGGTATTCATCTTGTCAAGCTAGGATGGGGAGCGAGGAATGTGTGGGTAACAACGGCCGCTTTTCAGGGGGAACTTTTGTTGTGTTGTCAGTGTGTTGTTTGGTCCTACTGTCAGTGTCTTTGTTTACTGTACAATTCCTGAATCGATGGACGCCTGCTTCCTGGTGGTCTTGGGAGGAGGTGGAGGAGGGGTCTTGCTCGGCAAAGGAGGCGGAACGTGCTGCAACAAGACAAAGTGTTGCAACAAGACAAGGATGAGATTTTGCTCAAGTCAAGACAACTTGTCTTTTCACAAAAAAAGAAAAGAAAAAAAGCATTATTATTATTTATTTATTCATTTTAAATTCAGATTAAAAGCTGCCATCCCTCCAAAAATGATTGACGGGACATTTAATACAAAAACAAATGCCAGGATCAGCTCACAAACCCTGTATGACAGATTAAGTGTCATACTGAATGTTTGTCAGACTTCATGTTGAGCCTCAGCCAATCACATCGTGCCGTCTGCATGACTGTACTAAACAGAAGGGGCAAGAGACAGACTTTCTCAAGCAAGAATCTGTGGCTTTTTTAAATATCAAACAAACACTAAATCACTGTACCAAAGTTAATTATGTGACTCGGGCCACGTTTAGATTGATATTATGTAGTAACCTGCTCTGAAAGCAACATCTAACACTAACATCAAAGCTGTTAATGTCGGGGTGGTTTGAGATTCTAATCTTTTATTAAAAATGTTCATATTTCATTCGTAAAGCAGCAAAGGGTAATTATTGGTGATTTTTGTTGTTGTTGTTCTTATTCTGCCTCTATTTGTGAGCAGAAACAATGTGACATAATAATACGTGTTTGTGTGTATACAGCCGCAGCACAGGGGCAAGTTGTTGTTGCCTTGACATACATAAAAATCACTTCCTGTGTGCAGCAAGGGAATGCCGCCGGTTGACACCACTATATTGAGAAACACAGAGAGAATCATGAGGAGCTAATAGGCTTAATCAGGATTGAACTCATTTGACAACGTTTTTTAATGTAACAGACAATTGTTTAAGTCTTAAGAAACTATCATGTTTCTAGCTGTTACTAGTTGTCCATTGCTCCCTCATCAGATTAGTTTAACGATGGCTTAGATTTTTCTCCTCAGTTTACATAACACTATAACACTTCAGTTGGTTTGAAGTTACCAGCAGTGCTGTTATTTTTATTTGATCTATTTTATCCCTTTTCTTTTGTTTGAAATAATGAATTTTTGCGAAACCAAATTATACTTGGTTCGGTCTCCTATTGAGCCATGTCTGCATTGCCTAAGGGAAGCCTTAACACAAACTGTTTTTTTTTATTAACATCCATTGTAACCATGTGGTATTTCAGGAACTTAAACTGCTGAGATACTTGGAAAAGTTGATTTGACAGAAAAAAAAATGTGTGAAATGTGTCCCTTAGCCTACACATCCTTCCAAAAAACACCCGAGTTTACAACAGACAAAGAACAATGCTTGTCAATGACCTCACTTCTGCCTACATTAAGGACTGTAAATAAAGAACATCTGCTCTCGCTACACTGCTGTCAGTCTGCTGTCACACTGTGCGTGTGTGTGCGTGTATGTGCGTGTGCCCAGGCTTCGTCTTACTACCTGTCCGCGGGCTGTGACAGTGGATAAATAAGATTAGTTAACAGAGTGGCGAGGAGAGAAGGCGGCCAGCGTAGACGGCGTGGCTGAGTGTGAAGAGATGAGCCGCTTATTAACAGCGGGCGAGCTCCTGATGGATGTAAGAGCTAAAGTAATCATCCAATCAATCACGTCTGAGCGCCGGGGTCTGGCTGGAGGGGAGCAAAAATAAATAACCACAGGGTGGACACTGGACAGTTCTTCCCTGCAGACTGACGGATGCGCACACTCGCCTGTGACACAGATTACCAGGATGAAGCATGCATGGAGTACAAGTGTAAAACACACACTCAGAACACGCACACACAGAGACATGAATGTCATGAGTGTGCGGGGTCAGGGGACTGTGGATGAGGTTTACTAAAATGTCAAATGAGTGTAGCAGCATCTTGTTTTATTATAAGTGGCCAGTATCATTAAGGAGCTCCTCTCAGGCCTAATTAAAACAACCTACCCTTTGATGTGGCGGAGGTGGCGGAGGTGTCGTGGGACTCGTCAAGTCTTGATTATCTAGCAGGTTGCCGTAATCAGCCGTGCTGCCTTTCAGAGGCAGCGGAGGAGGAGTTTCACCCTTGTCAGAGTGGCCCATCCCGTTCAGCTCCAGACCTGCACGGGGTTCATCAGCTCACATTCATCATCAAAATGTATTACTGTTTATTAAACAGCAGGTCTGCAATTTCAGTTCCATCTTCCAAGACTAATTATGAGTTTATAGAAAAACAGAGCAAGGAGAATTAGTGACAATTACAATTTAAGAAAGACAAATGTCGGCACTTAAATGAGAACTTCCCTGAGAAGATACAAAAACCTAGTAATCTGCATCTTAGGCAACCCAGATAATATCAGTGTGAGACAAAAGACTTCAAGCTTTCATATGCAACCGCTGTGTTGCCTCCAGTTTTCGGAGTTTGATCTACTGGACGTCTGCTGCACACTTTTTTTTTTTACACATTTTTTCTTGAAAAGCTCCAACTTCACAGACATGAAATACTGAAATGTCGACAATAACCGGATGAAAGTCGTTCAGTCGCGTCATTAAACGCCTCTTTAAAATTGCCCTCTATGAGCCTGTGTGAGAGAAAGCAATACGTGTCACTTTTTAGCAGTGTCTGTATCACAATGCAAAGAAGTTGAATAAATCTCACGCAGTAATTGCAGGCTCTTTGCTTTAGTAATGAGCACGCTTAACGAGCAAGTTAACACACACAGCCATTATGTGTGATCCTGGTGTTAGCACGAGCACAGCCATAAAGAGACAGATTTAGAGGTAAATCTGTGGTGCTGACAGTTTTAATTTGCATGGTGAATTATAGAAGTGTAGATGTATAACACATACAGTTGCACTATGTTTGAGAGTATCCATGTACCGCAGTATGTGCTAACAGCAAGTCAATTTACATATTTTGTTGGGGTAAACTGGTAAACACATTAATACGAATGACAGTTGGACTAACACATCCAGATAATGTGGTTGGAATTTTTGGACTGAAGAAGAGAGCAAGTTCTGTGTCTTTCTACCAATAGGTAGCAAGACACAGAAAAGATGCTTGGTACCAACTAACTGCCACCTAAAGTGACATAACAGGTCAACGTGAAACCAATAATAACAGGCTGAAAGTGGGTTCACAGTCAAGACCCACTTCACTCAATAAACCCACTGTTTGCTAGTTCTTCTATACTGACGCAAGAGCAGTCAGTATAGAGCAGTTAAATGGTGTAGTGAATCTACAACCAACGCTTGACTTTACTGTGCATGGCAGTATTATTGAGCGATCCGAGTGTGAGTGAGCGCAAAGATTATAAACTTCTTCTTACTGGAAACAGCGTGCAGTGTACTAAAGGAGAGTTTGCTCCTGGGCGTGATGGGTGGGGGTCCCGGCGAGGCAGAGGAGTTGGAGGAAGAAGGGGGCCCTGGGGACACCGAGAGGCGGCGGTCTCCCCCGATCTGGCTGAGAACTTGACTCCTTGGCCTCTGAGGCCGCAAGGGACTGATCTGTGTGAAGATATATAAAGAAAAAGCAGAGTAGATGTTATCACTGAGCACTCAATGAGAAACTATGTAAAGAGCAAATTACAAAAATCTAAAATAACATGGTTAACAAATGGTTTGAGTGTAGAAATACTTTTTTTACTTTCTGTATACTCATAGATATTTTGAGTTGCATATTTGTATTCTTAAGAACTTCCTGCTTCCTCCTTGCTTTATAATAGCTGGTGTTTAAATATGAAAACATACTGTACATGTAGTGAGGGCTTTTCCACACAAATAGAACAAATAGCTTTGTAACTGTTCAGGGTCAAAGCAAACAAACAGCACTGAAAACACACACTATTATTCATTTTCAAAACAGATATTTGTATTAAGTGCAGAAGCAATTTCCTTTATTTTCCAGTGTTCCAGATGGTTCCTATCTCCTGCTACTGCTTGGTGACCACCAGAGACTCCAGGGTGCTTGTCCCCTTGACCCGAGGCAGGAAGCTCATATCACAAACCAGACGGCTCCACCACTGTCAGGGCCCTCACCAACCCCCCACCTTTGGATCTCATCTTTGTGCTTATCTTAATGCAGTTAGCCAGGGAACATTCCCACTGGGCATGCAGAACAGGGTGATACCTCTGCTATAATGGACACAGCGGGGTGAAGAGGACATGAGCAGCAGACAGAGGGGAGGGAGAAAAAGAGAACCAGTGAGAGGAGTAGAGAGTAGATTAGTGAAGGAGTGAATGCAGTGAATGGTAGAAAGTTTGGGGGGAAATAAGAAAATAATGATAAATAAAAGACTTGAAATGAGTAGAAAATATGGCTAAGGTCAGAGGTTCACTGGTTATCACAAACAATAGAAATGTCACTGACTTATGCTAAACAAAGAAAAGCTATTGGAAGGTCAATAATGGAAATGATGCCGGCTTTGGGAGCACGTGCTCAGCAAATTTAGTGATAATCCACCCATTTGAGCTTGTGAACAAACAAGCAAGAAATTCAATAAGTGTGAAAAGTTTTTTTTTTTTTTTATCACATCTAAATAAATCTGTGGTGTGTTTCTTTTAAATAGAAACAAATATCCATTAGATGCAAGTTCACACAACACTGATTAAGCCGATCACCCTCGTGACTCAGTGTGGTGGTGTTTAGATCTTGCATCACACATTGACATTCCTACACCGCACACAGACAATTATTTATTTTATGTGAAGACAGACAACATTGCACTTGTCAAAGCAGGTTGATCTCTGATAGAAAACACAAATTAGTGCCTATGTACAATGTTTCAGAAATGAATTCCACTGCTCAAAAAAACCCAGTTATTCAGCTATTATTTGACAGGACAGATCCTTCTTACACCCTCCTGACCCTTGAGCTACGTATACACACAGACACTTCCTATCAGTCAAGTCTGATAGCTTTGCTTGACAGAGCCCATTATCAAACAGAGGTAGAGTAATAACACCAACAACAACACAAATCGCACTCTTTACACATTGTGCTTTGAACACCATTAAGAAATGAATATGATGATGCTGCCTGAGAGTGAGTACTAAGCTTCAAACTTACCACTAACACTACCACTATCTTCCTCATTTTCCTCCTTAATCCTAACCACGATATATAAGCAATAGAGCAGGACAGATAAAACAAGAAACGAAGCACACGAGAATAAAGAAGGATTCAGAAAAGCAACAGACAGAGAGAAGATGGATTACTAATGGGTAGAGACAAAAAGAAAATACCGTCTCTGAAAGTATGACAGCCTCAGGTGGCTGCTGCAGTTGGATCTCCGTGGTCTTCATCTCCTTATCAAAGATCTCCTGGTGCTTACTGTTCCTCTTCTCCTTCTTTTTCTCTTTGCGCTCCCTTTCAGACTCGTCGCGGTCCAGCTTGTCCTGGGACTTGGTGTGCAGCTTCTTTGGCAGGAGAGGCTCCAGGGCAAAACTGGAGAAAAGACAATGGGATTTTTGTCTATCAATCTCTTTGCCCTTGAAGCAGTTGTCAGTACTCTGCTGGCCGGGGATGCAAAACATTCTCTGTATGTACTTATTTAACAACAGTAAAGACTTGGATATGGCCTCAAATTCCAATTCTAATTGATAGGAATAACTACAATAGCTAATAGTGTGTTTATACATATCATGGAATTTAAAGTGCTAAGTATTTACTCTAACATAACAGATACACATTCTTCATGAAAACAATAAAAACCTTACACATCCTGAGCAATTCTCTTCAAATAAAATCAAAATGCAAATCTCTATACACGTATTAGACCTGAGACTAGCCTACCAAATTACTGACAATAGCTTGAAAACATTTCTTAAACTTGACCAGGTTCTACTGTATTGTATGCCATGAAGAATTGTGTTACCCATCTGAGCCTGGTCTGGACGGGGAGTTGTCAGAGGAAATGGAGTTGACCGAAGCCACGGACAGCGGCCTCTGGGAAGAGGGCATGGTGAAGGAACGCACCATGGAGTGTGGGCGAGACCCCCGCCGCTCATCAGCTGCCGGCTAACACAGCAGAGAAACGTACAGGGAAGATTCATGTTAAAAGTCACTGTCTCTTTGAGGTCTAATGGTCACTCTCCTCTGCACCATAGTCCATAGTGAAAAATCTGCATTTTTAGCTTGAAGCGATATGGGAGCTGCTGATCTCCTGCTGCCTCATTTGTTAAGTTTGTGTCACAAGATTACAAAAATAACATATTTTAACTAACTCATGGGGGCATCTATGGATCTTAAGGACCTGTGTGCCATGATGTAATACAATGTACCTCAAACTGCAGTTTCCAGACATAACAGCCCACATTTCTTTTTACTTCATACTTTACAAAAATAATCAATTATATTGTGAATAAGAATGTACATCTTTTCAAGGTGCAGGAATAATACCTTATTCATTCAGTACATTCCCCGAGCTATATAGCTCACAATGTCCTTGTTACTCTCAAACTGTTAAGTCATACACTTGGTGTTTGCCTGCTGCACATACTGAGACAAAGGGAGATTCAGTATGGGAGTTAACATGGACGGATTAAAAGGACAGCAGTGTTTCTCTCAGTATATATACATTAACAGACCTTCAAACGCAGCAAAATCATTTGGTGTCAGCAGCTTTAATGATGAGTCCTGCATTTTAAGAGTCTTTCAGAGTAAAGAAAGAACATTCATTAGGATAACCTTATTATCTGACCCTGGGGATGGATTTTTTTTTTTTTAATGTTTGAAAGGTCACTGTCCTCTCCCTTTCAATTGAGTGAAGAGTCCTATACCTCAGGCAAGGTGGGGGTAGGAAGTTTTTTTTTGTTTGGCCAAGCAAACAATTAGAGCTGTAATGAAGGACCGAGGTGGCAGATACTCCTGTTCAGGAGTCTACTGTAAGATCTATGGAGGTTTTACTGTAAATGTAGAGAAAACTCAAATACATTTGCAGCATTTATAAATATCCTCATAAGCACAACCATTCCTGTGTTAATAAAGTTGTTTCTGGTAAGCAGCAGTGACATTGCCCAGAGCCACAGTGAGGTTTTGCAACCAGATGTTTCCTGCAGCCAGGCTCCGTTTGCATGACATCAGCTGTCAATCACACTGGTGTCCACTCATATGTTCCGTGCTATATCTTCAATATTCCTCTATACGGGAACATAATTTATGGTAAATGGTTTGTATTTATATAGCACTTTTCTAGTCTTGATGACCACTCAGAGCCACTTTACATGACGGTTTTGCCATTCAATCATTCACTTACACTTTCATACAGATCACATCTGTGTGCAGTGCTTTTCCTATCACTCATCTTTCATACGCATTCACAGGCTGCCGTATTGCCCGAGGACACATCGGCATTTAGACTAGCGGAGCAGGGAATCAAACCCACAACCTTTGAGTTGAAAGACGACCCCTAATTTAGAAATTTACAACAACTGACACCAAGCTCTGTTAAAGAAGAATACCTGGAAATCAAGATTGAGACCATGAACTCCTCAGGAAAATGTTAACAAATGTTATAAATCAAGTGAGAAGGAGGCTCATTTCCCCATAGGTTTCCAATCAAATAAACTTTTAGCAACAAGCAGAGTCGCCCCCTAGAGGCTATTAAATATATTCTTATTTTCTGGTGGTCCTCAATCAGCAAACCGGAAGATGCCACTTTTTTATACACTGTCTCAGTTTAAAATTAAGTGATATGGACAGTTATAGTTTAAAGAGGGAGCAGAGAAACGACACATGACTATCTCTTGGGTTGGTATACTTGTCTTCTTATACAGAACATTAGAGAATGACTATGAGATTTTCTTTTAAAGTGAGGTTATTTTTCATGAAAATGAAACAACATCAAAAATGAGTGCTGAGTAATTGCCGCACAAAGCTGCACAGCAGTTTTGATGAAACCGAAAAAGGTCATGAGCAGGTAAAAACTCTTACCAGGGACTTTGCGCCGTACTGTTTCTCAACCTTCTCCCGCAGCTGCTTGAAGCAGGCCTCCAGGCGGTCATGGAAAGGCCTCAGTGCCTCCGTGACCTTTTCTCCGTGAATGCGAACACCTTCAGCAAGGTGCGGGATCTAGCAGATCAAAACAGCAATGCAAAAAAACCTTTATACAGTATATACCCTTGGGACATGCGAGGTTAGCTGCACTGTGGTTCTTCTGTCATTGGAGGATTACGCTAGCACGTATATCCGATTTAATGCACATGACCTTCGGCCCCCTGGCAGTGCTTACTCAGCAGCACCAGTGAATGTAAATCATGTCAAGTGTGGCCGTGTGCACAAGGAGGGAATATCAGAGATGATAGTAGATTATACAGAAGGCTGTTGCCATGACACCTCCTCCCCATCCACCCCAAACCAACATCAACTCATCACAACACAAGAGAACATTGACAAAATACAGGTATGCACTGCATGTAGTGGATATTTTCGGCTTCACCTCTGATGCAGATAGCACTGCAATTCACCTTTTAGGCACATTGCTGCCTCTCACACTGCAAACAGCTGGTGATTAACAACATTTTAACAGGTGCATTTCAGGTAGAAAGAGAGAGAGAGAGCAGGAGAGAGGTGGCGAGAGTAAAACTGCTGAAAACCAGTAATTAGAAAACCCCAGTGCCACATTCTATGTTGGCAAGCTTTGCTGACTAATCGGACAAAAAGGCGAGCATCATCCCTTGGGGAGTGAGTGTTTCTCCTTTTGTTCCTGCTGGTTCAAATCTCAAGGTGGTGTTTTTGTTTTACACGCCATCTTTGGCTGTGGTCGGGTAGAGCAGAATTGCACAATAGCTTCACCAGAAACCAGCAAATATGTTACAGTTAGGATTGGCAATAACAGACCTTTTTTTTAAAAAAAAAAATGCATGAAACACTGTTGAAAGTGAAAATAAAAAAGGAACACTTTTATGCTAAAATAATAATAAAAAACACATTACCAATGGAATTCAGTTCAACATTAATATTAATTCACCCGGGTCAAAGTAAGGCATTTGCACAAACAAGGAAACACTGATGTGCAGAGTGCATCTTCATTCTAAGTACAGTTGCTTTTACGGCTAACAAATTCACCTCAGCTCTCAACAAATGGAACAAAGGCTCTGCTCTGAGTACAAAGAAGTGTGTGAAGTATGTGGACCAGTAACAAGAAGACTGTGTGTGTGTGTGTGTGTGTGTGTGTGTTAAACTCTGATTCCCTCAAGCTTGCTTGCCTTTCTTCCTTTCCTCTGAGGGCAAACTGCCCCTCCACAGTATGTTCTATCAAAAACTGTCTTCACTCAGTCACCACACAACACCAACTCACTGATGCAACCTTGTGTAATCATCACAAACGTTACATGTTTTATTAACAAAGGGATTTCCATATGTGGAGGGCTTCATAACAGAGAGAAGTTTTCAGCCATGGCTACACTGACGCATTAGGGAGAAGCAAAGAGTGAGCAGCTTGAAAACAGTTGGTGAACTTGTATCATAGCAGCAAAAATCCAGAATCTTTCTCTCACTGAATGTTTATTTACTGTGCTCCAAAACACCAAAGCTTTGGTACAGAAAGATAAATGAGAGGAGGCTACAGACACCCCGCAAGGATTTCCTCTTGTATCAAGGAGCTCCATCATCACCACTGGGATCTCTTAGAGGAGAGAGGTGCAGAGAGGACTAGGCTGACAGAAAAAAAAAAAGTTGAAGGATGAAAGAGGTAGAAAGGGAAATGGTGAAAAGGAGGAGAAAGGAGGAATCAGAGGAGTCAGAAGGCCAAAAAATACAGAAAGAGAAAGAAAAGGTAGTGAGAGTGAAAGCTGAGGCAAGATTCAGTTCTCCCAGGATACCCACATCTTTTTATAGACCTTAGAATGATTGAATGCGACTGAGTGGTGGCATGGCAACAGAAATCTGCTAGGTGGCTGCATGGAGATAAGCTCATTATGGAAGACACTTTGGCTCAAGGTTGCAAACACCAATACATACAGACATGCACGCATGCACATGCACCCTCTCTCAGTAGTTTAATTACTTGTTATAAATTTTCCAAAAAGTTTTATTCCTCATCAGCAGTCAAACAGAGACAACACATTGATGATTTGGGGATAACAGTAAGAGATATTACCTTGTGCAAGGCTGATGCTAAGTGCTTATAATTACACAATGGAGACCTGCAGCTGCATTTATAAAATCCTGCATGGTTTGCAGTTTCCATTCTCAAGCTAATCTTACAAAGTTGAACAGTGCATGCTGCAAAATAATAGTATACACAGGGAAACATTTTTTTTATAGGAAAAACTAGCAGTTGGAATACCAGATGCCTAAAAAAAAAAAGTGTGATATACTGAGGTACTCACCAAGAAGGCAAGGCCATAGCTTTTCTTTATGTCATCAATGGAGATGATTAACTTTATAAAATACAAACAATGTCCAGATAAAGACACTTTAACCACATTTTACATAAAACTAAATTGATCGCAAACCAATTCAGACAAGCCTAGTGTGTGCAAGTTAATTTACCAGCACAAAACATACAAAATAAACCAGAGGGTGCGGAACTGAAGCTGCCGAGCCAGAAATGTTCTCGGTCGATGGATCAACTTGGATAAAAGTTGGTAAGGCACAAATAAAGTGCTTGTGTTTTAATGTGCATGTTTTTACCACGCTTAGAACAAAGCCTTAAAAGAAAAGCAACCAGTAAGATGCATTACAAATATTAAACATGGGGAGCACGGTAACAAAAACAAACGGATGATCAAGATTTTTCTGTATATCCAAAATACACAAACGCAGGTGTCACATGATATCACCTTCCCCTGGTCATATCTCCATGCACATCACAGCATTACAACTTACTACCTGAGTTTTAAGCCACCCTTTGGAGACTTGCAGTGATGACAAATGAAGCCGCGACCCCATTATAAATGGGCAAATGCCACTGCTATCAGCTGAGAAGTATGAAAGAAATGGCAACGCAGCGTCTCAGTCACACTGACTCTGAAATGTTTGGTGGTAAGACTATGATGACACCTTTCATGAAGATCTTTGAGATGTTCCCAGACAGATGAGAGCTGGACAGACTATTAATCAAGACCGACTCTTTGGAGACAAATAAAAAAACAAAAAAAGGGACATATGTTGTTGATGCCCTGGTGAAAACAGGTGCCACAGGTTTGTGACTGAATTAAGAATACCTTAACAACTTAATATAAACTGGATAACACTGCTGTGAGAAGTTTATGACACATTTAAGGAACTGTGTTTGCTAGTTTGAATGAGAAAAACCTGAGAAAATACCTACTTTATATTTGTCAAGGAGTCTTTTAAAAATACTTAATTTCCTGATTTCCAGCGGCTCATTTCCTCTGTAATTAGTCGACGAGGACAATGTGCATTTCAGAATAACAGCTCACGCTAGCTCATTCCTCCTTGTTTAATTTGGAGCAGTCTCATCCTCATTTGTCTCATTTAGACAAATTCAAGATGGGTGATAAGCGAGCATGCCGGCTCTGGCAGGGAGACAACTGACGGCGTTTCAAATCAACAACTCCGCTTTACTCATCTCTTTGCTGTGGGTGCTGTAAACACATCTCTGCCTTATTCATGACGTTTGTCTGTGATGATGATGCAATGATCACACCAAACAACTTCAGTGTCAAATGAAGGAGACAGACTGCCACAATTTCAAAGACTTATTTGAGGGAATGTGAGGGACATTTTTAATTTGACACAGCTGCCAGGACAAAGTGATTATCCTCATACTGGTAGGACTGGTGTGTGTAACAGAGCTGCTGCTAATTAGCACTGGGGATTGTGGGTGGATGAGCATTTCAACACTTCACTAGTGTGATTTTTAGCACTAGTTTTTCTCCAGATGAAATGACTTCTAAATCAAAACAAATATTTTTTTAAAAAAAAGTCTGTTTTACATTTACATTCTTATTCAATGCTTTTCCTTCAAGATGAATATAAAAATAACTGATAGAATATACACTCCAACTGTGTCAGATATAATGTATTTATGAGATTCGCTTCTCTCCCACAGTGATGAAGTACTGACACATTTATTTTTAGGGTACCTTCACCTGCTTTGTCAACTACTCCAGTCAGGTTGTGCCTACATTTTGCAACATTGACACAAAGATAATCTTGAAGGATCAACTAATAGGAAAATGGGTTATTTTATGACAGTAATCATGAAAAAACAGATGCCGCTACCGAGACATACTTCTGTCATGAATCACTGTGTCTTAAAAGGACAAAGCGTTTCACAAACTTTTCAGACTTGAGTTCCACCAGAGATATGGAACGCAAACATCCCCTATTTTTAAGCAACAAAGAAAGAAACCACGGTTGCAAATTCAATTAACCTCCTGGCAAGTAGCAATAGGAAGCAGGCAGAAAAAACAACTGTATATCTGCTAGACTTCAAGGTGAGCCACAAGACAAAAATAATGACTTCCAAAACATCACAAGGCATTTTTTTCTTACCTTACAATAATAGCTTAGATGGGTCAATGACTTGTAATATAGAGAAAGGGGCCTCTTTCATTCCCACTCTGCATCAGAACCGCTATCCTTGCACTACGATAGTCAGTGATTTAAATGATCAGCTCGAGAGTAACGCTCTCTGAGGACAATCAAAAATACTAAGAGGGACACTTCCCCAAAAATACAGTTTTTTTACTCATTTTCAGAGATATATGTGTCATGTGATCATCAAATGACCACTCTGCGCATTTCCAAAACAACCAAGACAAAAAAAACGAAATAATATTGACTATTAGTCAATGTCAATGTCAAAGTCGCTTCCTTCAAAGAAAATGAAAGCCATATGCTGCTCTTCACTGACTTTCTGTAAATTCTAACAATTGTTTTGAGTAAAGGATCTTCAATAAGAAAATAAATAATATTCTAGCACTGTAAGAGAATGTGAAATACACAAACACAGCAGCATCACAAGGATCTTAAGTTTATTCTTCACTTGTGGAAGTGGAAAAAAAGGGCAAAACAGTCCTTTTAGTAGTTATCAGCAAATGCTGCCATAGTGACACTTTCAAAACCAATAAGCAATTAAGCAAGCAAGAAAGAAAACAACAAAATCCCAAAGAATGGAGGTGTTTCTCGGTCCTTTTTTAGTTCATGAATCAAGGAACAGCTTCCAATGAACTACAGATCTGCTGAATTTCAAAGTAAGTTGTTAAACAGCACATGTTGAGATGTGTGCGCGTACATTTCGTCTGCTGTGTTTGCACTTCTTTCAGGCTCAGTAATGGTGCAAAGCCCACAAACACTAAAACACTACTGTGCTGATCCCTCTCCACAGAGCATCGCCACAAACTTCAGAATGTTTGCTTCAGCACTCTCGCTCACTTCATTTTATGTCACTGAGCACTCTTGCCAGTACACTCTTAAGTTCCTCATATGATATTACATCTACAGCTGTAACCTTTTCAGGGTGATTTTGCTCCTCTATTTTGCAGAAATGGCAGTGACAACATTCCATAAAATAACTTTCCTACAGCATTTATAGTCTCTGGTGCATCTACAGCACGTTAAGGACTTCGGGATGTTAAATCACACTGGCTGGTAGCTGGCTCCTAAATATCTTATGTTGATTCAATTAGTGAACTTCTTAATTTTAATCATTTATGCATATAAGGTCAATACATTTTAATCACCTGGCACACTAAGAGGAATAACCCAAAGCAAATTTACACAAATTAAGAAAGCTCAATTATGATGAAAGGCCAAGTGGCATGAAATTAATTCACATTTCCATAACTCTCATGCTTCCTCCAACCCATCTAATTCATGCTCAGTGATACAACTGAATCAATATCTTTTATATGTGCAGTGGCAAAAGAAAATACTAGAGAATATGATGAAATTCATCACAGACAACCAGTGAACACTGCAGGTGACCAATCTGACCATTCGGATCTCTCACCTGCCAGGCAATAAGGTCTTTCAGCTTTTCTAGCTTCTCAACGTCCTCCTGGTGTTCCTGCATGTACTTGTCATTGAAGAAGGCCTGGGGAATAAGGAGAAAAGATACGGGAGTAAGTTGGTTTGAATGAATTGAAGCAAGAGCAAATACAAGGGGATTCGTAAGATGAGCAATAGTTTGTCAAGACATCTGCCTCTCCGCCACCAACTGCACTGTTTCACTGAAATGATGAAGTGACCCGAGGGCAAACATTTCACATTTCACTCCCTGATGTATACGGCACAGTTTCAACAGGACCAATATGAATTTGATTCCAGGTGGTAACTTATGCTGGAAAACCATCTGGCACTATTTTTTTTTTCTCATCAAACATTTTTTACTTCAAACTTTTACTTCATAAAAAGCTTTTGTGTTTCAATGAATAGAACAGAATCAACAGTACCATTGCAAGTCATCACAAAACAGTACGATTTCATTTTCAGTCAATATCTGTTCACACTTACTATGTCTGTCGTAAAAACCTCAAAGGAATTTAATACATTTATTATACGCATCATAGCCCAGGAACAATGTTGTCCATGTGAATTAGCACCAATTAAACTGTTGAGGTGTATAATTACCTTATTAGTTTGACCCAAAAAACACACAAACTAAAAACTTACTATTTAGGTATTTACTGGCTTTTCTAAATGCTCTCAACCACAAATACTATTCCCATGGTTGAGTTACCTTTCATGCTCAAATTACTAGAGCAAAAAATGAAAGGTGCAGAGTGTACTATTTTACAAAATCTCTTGGTGACGTTGCATATTGTAGCTTCCCTTCCTAACATGTAGGAGAAGATATCTATGGTAGCCTTTCATTATCATTAAAATGCAAAAGGTCCCTGATGTAAATATAGGGGCTCATTCTGTGGTAATGGAAACAACTATTTATACATACAGCCAAAAAAAACCCCAAAAAACATCAGTGTTAGGATTTTATGTTCCAATTTCATCTAAATCTTATACACGGGACCTATAAAGGACATTTTGAGAACAAATAAATCTCATGTTTTCATTGTAAGAATCATAGGATCGTGAAAATGTTCATCTCACAAACGTCAAAGTAAGAGTCAAGTGATACAAAGCAATAAATTCAAGAGTTTTCTCATGATCGATACCTTCTCATAGTTGGTAAAACCACCCATAACAGCTGGGTCCACAATTCCATTCAGCAGCATGGAGAGGGGGTTGATGGGAAGGTTGGGGTCAGAGAGATGCCTTTGCACCATGCTGCTAATCTTCTCATTGGTCAACTGCATCGTTTCTATGGCATTTTCCAATGGACTGATCTCCTCCTGCGCGGCAGAGTAAGCAAAGCTGTCAGCAAATGTTTTCAGCACTTACCTCTTTTCGTATTGTACATACATTCATCACTACTGTCTATGTAATCCTAAGAATAAAGTATTTTATCTCCACAAACTAGGAGCAGGTTATTGGAAGATGGGCTTTGGAACCTTTAACTAAACACATAAATCATGGGAGGATAGAGAGGTAATGAATCTTTTTTTTTTACTACGCCCATACATAAACCCGCAGCCGTCAAATGAAGATGGATAGTGCATTGGTGTGGGGAATTTCAATTCCCAGGTAGACAAAATATGATTGGCAATTCTGAGGGAAGATAAATAAAAAAAAAAACTGTTGTGAATTACACTTCAGTCCAACTCACACCAATTTCATTACCTGAAGGAATGGAAATTACCTCCTTGCATCCTGCTACTAAGAATTTTGAGAGAACATAAGTGGGCTGCTGAATAAATGTCAGATTTAGACTCCAGCCCCCAAAAATGCGATGTTGTGCCAGGGAGACAAACCTCCAATCTGTGCCGGTATGTCTGAGGGCGGCTTGATAAAAAGCATTGTCAGATCGAAGGCTTAACTTGGTGAATCTCAGCCCAGTCATTAAGCTTTAAATAGAGAGTCTGACCTCAGGGAGTCGGCCTCTCTCTCTCTGGCTCATCTGAAGGGCAAGCTGCTCCTGACAGCATGTTCCAATGAGTCTGAAGGGTTCTACTTGGAATTAGTGTGGTATCAGAGAATAACACTTCAATACACAGAAGCAGGAGTAAACGGGGCGGGGGGGGATCAAGTGCTTGTGGTGAAGCGAGAGCCCATTGTGCTGAGCTCAATACCCAAACTGCCCCCATGTATGTGGGTGTCATGTAATGGTATCTGAAAGCGATGAATGTGGAGTCGTAAACAACCCTGGCTTAAGATAACCTCTGGGAAGAACATGTTCCTATTTCTTGAGTTTGAAAGTGACTAATCAAAGCAACACATAAATAAATAAATAAATAAATAACGAGTAATTGATTACAGAATACCTACCAAGGATAATTATTTAGTTTTATTAAGTATTGGGACAAAGGTCTAGGTTCTAAGTGATACTGTGACAATACATAGAGAAAATGCCCAGTCCAAATGCTTGATTTAAATATATGTTCTTCATTTAGCCAAGTACCTTACTTCTAATTGTCTTCAAGCTGCACGATAAATTATTGTGAATGGCTCCAATCTCTTGAGACCCAGGGGAATTGTGTTACCGCATTCATTTCCGTGACTGATCTTAGCCCAAAATGGGGACACGGGGCTTGAATCGTCATTAATCAGAAGCTCTCAACTAAGATGTGCTACAGTAACCACTAAAAGAAAGACTTCACAATTCTCTAATCAACAGGTTTTCAATGAAGTAATAAAGATAATTCTATTCTCTCTCTTAGGTTCTGAACGGTAGTTTCACTCCTCTATTTTCTGTGGACACAAGATATACGAAGCGTCTGGTGATCAATGAGAGAGAATGTGTCCCGTTGTTACTGCTGGGAGCGGCACAACAGCATCCAAAGGGCTGTCTATACTGCTTAAGTGGACAAATCATATTGATTGCCTCTGAGCAAGGCTGTAGATCCTAATCTGATTAGGAGGCCTGTCTGGCACACAGACCCTTCTTCTTCTTCCTGTACGTACCGTGGAGACTGACTTGACTTCAAACCAGCGCAGGATGCCGGGGAGTTTGTATGCCGTAGAGTACGTGGTCCTCTCGATCCACATGTTCTGCAGACAAAATGACGGATAAATAAAAATTCAAGTCTGAAAAAGAGAACAAAATACTGAAACAAACTTCCACAGGGAGCCCACTGAAGGTCAGCTGGTGGGACAGAGGTGTCTCACCAGCCAGCTCATAGACAACCGAAATAAAATGTTATTTCCTCTAAAACATCATGGAGCTCAAATGATTACTTATCTCACAATCAACAATCCAAAACTATATTTAAACTTACAAATTATGTCTGTTGACAGGTTTGTGAGCAATAGACAATCAATTTTCTGCCATGACTGAGATTCCAATCAGTGTGACTGACATTACAGAGTTAGTCTGAGATGAGTAAAATACATCCTGCTCTGCTCAAGTGACACTAAACATAGAGAAGAACGTGAGAATCGGTCTAATTTATTCCCCTGCAATTGGTAACATAGATATTAAGTGTGGACACAAAGTATTTATTTATTAGATGTACTAATAATCCAAAGTCAACAGCTGCACAAGGCAGAAGGATTTAGCATGTCAGCCACTTTATTTATTCTGGATCTTCATCCTGTGTTGAAAATGAAACAAAAAAGGGAGGAAAAATACACCTCTGTACCTCTGATACATCTGCTACGCTGCTGGTTTACTCTGTAACAAACAACCGACTGTGGCGTATAAAACCTCAAACAATAATCCAGTGGCATCCCAAAATAAATTGCAAGACAGGAGGAGCAATATTGAGAGAGAACACTCTGAACACCTGGTCAAAAGAGATCTAAATGAAAAACTAAATCCCTTTCATGTTGTTTGCTGCATGCAGATGATCATTTGATCATTATTCTGCTGATATTAAAATGTACCTTGTGTGTGTGTGTGTGTGTGTGTGTGTGTGTGTGTGTGAGTTACAGACCAAAACTTCCTTTCAGGGAAAAGAGGCCACATGTCATACCAATTACTCAAAAAGCTGTGGCTGAGCCCTGAAAGTTAAGTGTTTACACACATACACCTTAGTGTGTGTTTTTTTTTTTTTTTTACTATAATTTCAATACCAAGTAACCTTTATGTTAACAAACTAAATATTATTATATTTCACATAAAAGAATAAACCATTTCAATTAAATCGGACAAGTTAAGTCATGGCAGCAACAACAACAAAAAAAAAGGCACAGCAATTACCGCAAACTCATTGTCGGGGTCCTTCTCTCCCTTTCTCACTGGCCGGGAATACTGGAATTTATGGACTTCATTTACTGTGTAGAAGCTGTGGAGGGAGAAAATCAGCACCTGAGTAAATTAAAACTGTTATGGGCAATCTACAGCTTGATTCAAAGGTTGATTGCTTTGCTTCGGGTCAAACACAGGACAGGCCCCACTGCTGGCAACCTCTGCCAGGAACTGTGGTATTTAGCATACTAGTTTTGACTAGATGTCTATGACATGGCCTCATCAACAGAGAAAATTAATTATTTTGCAGAGGCACAGATCGCAGAGGGCCCCTGATGTTAATTTGACATGTCACACATATGGAGGTGCTGCAGTGTATGTGACAGAGACACACACGACTTGCAGGGGTGATCTTAAAAAAATAGAAAAGGTTAATAGACGTTTAACACAAGGTAAATGATGGTGTTACAAAGTGGCCATAGGAGCAGCTTTCTGGGGCTTATACATGGTCCTGCAAATAGACATAAGTGGCTTTTTTTCCCCCTATCTCTCTTAGCATCTCTCTTGTTCCTGGAAACCTACACTCACACTTAGGGAGAACAGTACAGCTCTATTATGCTCATAGAGCATATTAGATTACCAATTCCTAAAACCATGCTATATGGTTCAAAGAGCATGGTTTGACTGACACTGTCCTTTTCCATTTTAGTGGTGTGTGCAGATGTGCTGCAACAACATCAGAACACCGCACTTGTGTGACATCCTACACAAATACGTTGGGCTAAGTCTTCCTCACACCTCTTTTACACTGACAATAGCCAGTAAACCTGGGATATTTAAACCCAGGTGAAGCTGCTTAAAAAAAATGTTTAACACCATTTCCACTGTCAGCAGTTGTTCTGCTCTCTGGTATTTTGGTCACCCTGTTGTGTCCTGTGGGTGACTTGTGATGTCACAAAACTGGTTAGGATTTTGCATCTTTTATTTATTTATTGTAAAAACAACTGTTTAGATGATCTGATTGAATAAATGACATTAAGCTCATCCAAGTTTAAAAAAAGTATCTCTGTTGACATTAACGCTAATGGTTATATGCCCCACAGGGTTGAGCTTGAAATGGCACATCTCTGGCAAACATAGAGCAGAAATCTGCATCTTCACCGGGGTCTTATGTTCCCACCAATGCTGACTGTGTGCATTGGAGAGTCATTTAACCAAGTTTAAAAAGGTTTATTTGGACCCCCCATCTATGGGTGTTGTGAAGGAAGACATGAGGACAGTTGGTATAACAAAAGAGGACACAGGGCATAGGACAGATGGAGGCAGAGGATCCAGTGTGGCGAACCCTCTATAGGGAGATGCCTTAGGAGAAGATTATAGACCTGTCAGACCTGGTAACATCCAATCACATGCAGACAGTTCTAAGTATAGTTCTGAATGTACATGTATGTCTGCCAGTCTCCCTTAATAAATCACAAGCTTCTTGAAAAGTGCTTTATAAATACACTGGATTGGACCGGAACGCCCATAGTTACCTACAAATTGTCAGGAAAAAACCCTAATAATATACACTGATGTGGAGTGATTGGAATGTCATGGCAAATGCACAGAAAAGAGGCAAGAAGAGGAATTTCAGTGTGAAATCAAGGTAATTTCAACCCAGTTTCGGCATCAGTAATGCCAAAAAATGCTTCGCTAATGCTGGGCCCAGTGTTTATGGAATTATGTGTGGAAGATTTACTCCTATCTTCTCAGTTAAAGCACAAGAATCCAGATCTGTGCATATTTAATCTCCCCACCTGTTTATTTCCTGAGAATGCACTTTCACAAAAGTATTGCTCAATAATTACTGCGCTTATATTCAATTCATCTTGTAATAACATATACTTATTTCACATTGCCATTTGACACAATTTCTGGCACTTCTCAAAGCTCATTTGTTGATTTATTTATAACCGCTGCTACAATATCTACACTGATCAACAACTGGTTTCTTTTTGTAATGATTATAATCATATTTCATGTTAAAGTGGTGCTTTGAATGACTCAGTTTTTCCCTGACTTTCCCACAGGCACACAAACACGTTGACATCAGACCCACCAGAGCCATGACACCACTGTGTGTTTGAATACAGGACAGGTGAAGCTAGATCTGATCTCAAGTTTCACAGGAGACACATCTGGTGTGTCCTATTTGATGCTGTCCTCATGTGATCAGATCACTGAGGATGGAAGGGTCTGACAGAGCCATAGTGACCATTACATATTCCCTCCTGTGAAAGGTCACAAACTGCACTCACCATTTAATGAACACGATGAGGCCCATTTCCATATTAGCTGAAAAGTGTGGCATTAATTAAAAAAAAAAGACTTTGAGCCTCTAATGAACAGAGAGGCTCTAATAAACATATTAACAAAGCAGCATTAAATCATCGGCACTAGGACCTTTTACATGTCATTAGCTGGTAAGCCAGAGATGATGGTCAGCACAGAGCAAGGTCAGAGGAGGGGATGTGCTCTGCCTGCTGTTGTGACCTTTGGCTCAAACAGCTCAGTCTAATTACTATGCACCGTTGATCTTTTGCAATAAATGAAAGAATAAATGAGACTATACAGAAAGATGGGGACAAAGGGAGAAAGACACCCAAGAAAAACACTGAAAGAGCTGGAGAAGAGTTGGCAGAATAAGACACACCACCAGACAGTTGATGTGGAACAATCTTCAGTGACTCTATAAACACGGTTATCTGATGTAGGATATTAACAGTTGTATATTCCAGTCAGAAACACTTAGCAAACAACCCAACAGACTGCTGAAGGGATCATTGTGGGGGAATGTGACTGATGCTGCAGGCCTGCGATAAGATCAGTGCCCAGGTATATTTGCCAAAAGGATTTTCCAAGTAAATGTCTTCTTTTAATTATGTCCAGTGATGCGCTGGATGGCGCTTCAGAGTGAATTTGCACAGCTGAGCGATGCGGAGCATGGCTGGCGTACAGATTGGGCAAATAAGGATTGTATGGGACCCAGTGTTTGCTGTGGACCTGATGCATGACACAACGGTATTAATGATGTCAGAGAAACAATGTTGTACTTGGCACAGTGACTGATAGCAGATGGCTGCTGCAAGTTAATGACCACAAGAACGACAAAAGGTCAAACGCTGTTTGTTCTGCACAGACACATATTTATATCAAGGTTTAATCGCCTCCACCTCAGCAGTGCTCTGCATACCGTACTGCAAAAAAATCAGTGTGCACTTCTGCATGTCACCTTAATTGTTTTTGAGTGACTGGAGAAAGTAAATTGGATTCCGCTGGATTGAAATGCATGCTGTGCAAATTTTGAGTTGAGATGCACTGTAATTCTGAAGAAACAAATGTGCATGGATGGGATATCCTGCTTACCTCACTATTTGTTCAGAGACAGGCTTGTTTTGGAACTTGGCAGGCAGGTCTAGGATGGGTTTCACTGTGAAACACTGGATGTCTTGAACAGAAACGTCAAGGATATAAATGAAACCGAACTGAATTCAACTCAGGTCCTAAAGCTGATTATAAATCAATACAATTGTTAATGTTCAGTGAAAAAAAATTGTAAACCATTATCCTAGAATTCTCTAAAGCAATTTCCTGAGATCCAGTCAAACATAATAATGCAATTATGTATAATATCCATTATTTTCTAAGCAATGTTTTGATGGCAATGGATGGAGAAATACATATATTACAAACAAGATAAGATAACCCATAAAACAGATGTGTCTTAGTTCTATAATGTCCTCCTATCTTTGCTATATGTAGTATCAAACATTTCTGTTCCAGCTGTGTACAGGCAGCATCCAAATTAAATGTAAAAAACAACAACAAACAAATTGATTAAATGAAATTAAATACAGCTAAAATAAATGATTAATTCAGAGGATACACTGTCCAGAAGAACACTTGGTGTCCTCGCTGGGTGGTGTGGTCGTCTTCATCTTCTCTGCGTTGGGGAACTGTGTGAGGAGACGTGCCTCAAAATCCTCTCTGCGCTCATACTCCTTCCCACGGTAGATGAACATTTTGTTCTGGAGGCGGAGGACAATCAAGAAAAACAGTGAGACCTCGGATCTCTGTACATAAAGGCACGCACACAATCACACAAGCTTGGTGCAAATTAGTACAAATTATGCGGACACAAGGTACATTGGCAGTATTGACAGCGAACAGTGTCATTTCATAGACCATTTCACAGGAACATTAGATCCAGTAGTTGAAAGTCAATCAGAGATGGTAGAAGGGACTAATTGGACAAGTATTGGGGCTGGGTTATAAGACATTATCATAATCTCCACAGTAAATCCTTACAAATGAGCTTGATGGAAAGTTTTTGGCACAGATTCAGAGAGAGAATCTCCCAAAGCACAGATTCTGCTTTGGGAGAGTGTTTCTGTTTCAGTGCGCTGTGAATAACTACTAACACTCATTTACTAATGGTTGCTGCTAACTACTGCTAATGGTGACGTCACCTTCAATGGATCAGACGTCCCGCCAGTTTAAAATCAGTGTGGTAGGATAATGGCAGCCAAGTATGGGCCATTTTCCCATCTCGACAACTTGATAAGAAGGCTTACTATAAATAACTAGCTTCATTCATTAGCTTAACAGGGACATTACACAGCTTGAAAGTCGGGATCTTCTCTAGGGAGAATAGCATAGCAGTTTTTTCCCCCCAACTTTCCCCTTTTCTTTCATAGATCATCACTACACAATAACTCAACAAAAGCGATGTCCTTCGTGCACAGCACACATGTCAATATCCCAATTAATTTAGGGAATTGCAGCCAAGATATGCCTGGGGACATAATTCAAATCTGCTTTGATAAATTGAACAGCTGAAAAAAACGAATGATTTTGAGAGCCATCCCTTTCAAATACAGCAGATTTCACTAAGCCTGCCTGACAATTCACTGCCACACATTTCAGCTTGTGAACAACTGTTAGATTTGCCTTTAATTTATAATTCCAAAATCATACAACTCTGATCAATCAATAGACACTGTTTTCTTGAGTCACAGGATGGTGTTTCTGAGCATTCTGGTCATGTATCTCATTCAGTCGTCAGGATTCTCATTTTCATAAGCCTTAGACATGGAGTAGATAGGTAATAGAAGGTAATTGGGATGTCAATTCATGCTAAAATGGTAATTTATTGCTCAACGGGTGGGTAAAAAGGCAATTTAAGAACATAGAAGATAAAAAAACCAAAAGCAATGTCATCAAGTTATGGTCTTTGCACTGCATGGCAGGAATATGGGTGATGTAGTACATGAGCTAAACAACTGCAGAATAACAAGTAAACCATCCCAGCCTGGTAAAATATACGGATACTTTCTTCAATCAACTGCTGAATCAGGTAAGATCAAACTGACAAAAAGCCTGGAAAAAAGGGCTCATCTTGTTTTATGCTAAAATAAAAAGAAATTATGTGACAAGAGTACACAGAGTGGCCCTAAAAAAGTATGAGCGGAGAGAACCTCTGTTTCTCTGAGTGTGCTCAAGGGTCTGTCTGAGGAACATTTTCTATGATCGAACACGACAGCTCATATCCAAGTGTCTTCAAATGTGGTGCGTTTAGATACATATTTCAAACCAACTTTCACACACACACACACACACACACACACTCAGCTGCTCTTTAAGCTGGGTGCTCACAGGAAACCCAATACAGCGATTAAGCAATTTGGGGAAAGATGGGAAGGAGAAGGGAGTGAAGGAGAAGTAAGCCAAGTGATGTTATAAGAAATCTGCCTCTGAAACACAGAGAATATCTTTAACAAAATCTTTAGTATATATATACATATATATATATATACATACATACAATATTCTGTGCCCGTCTAATCAATTTTTGTGTTAAAAGTCAGACAAAAGTCAAAAAACACTGGGTGGTTTATACACATTTTTACATGGTATTATTTAAGACTGTAGATCTAGCGTCTATCACTATTAACAACCAATAAATCAAAAGCAGCAAAAATTATAAGCTTTTTACATCAAATCCATTTTCAAAAGAGGGAGTGAACAGAAAATAGCTTTATCGTGCAATGATCGTGCAATGCTGCAATACAAAAGCATTTGTTCTTGAAGCAAATACCCTCGGCACTGTATTTATTTTAATGAATAACTCATATACTCATATACAGGCACTTCCAATTATTATGAAAAATATCAACAGGCTGTACAAAGAGCCCTTGTAACAGGAAAATGTAAGAGCCACGATGAAAGAGAACTGACTCACTTTATATCCCCTTTGCGTTTTACGTTCAACACTTAAGAAGATTATAAATGTGGCTGGAAAAAAAAAAGGGGGAAACAGTGCTGCAGTACATGCCAGCGTGTACACTAATGCATATCTACTGTCGCAGACGACGAGCCATGATTTAAAAAACGATAAAGGAGTAAATGAAATGCGGATTCATATTGGCAAAGGCAACCTTGCATACTGAACACTAGCACAGCTTATTTAATGCAAGGCCCTGCTGCTGCATTAAGGATACAATGTGAGGAAAAAATGAACTAAAAGCTGTTGTCTATTGATGTTTAAATAGTCAGGAAGGGCCTGTTCAGCTCACCATGTCTATAAAGGATGTGAAAGCAGTTCGTAGGAGCACATGGAGATCAGAAAGTAACAAAACCCCCTTGTGAAATTGCTATTTGCTCAAAATGGACTGAAAAGGTATAACCATAGGAACACCATTCATGGAACGGTGCCGTTAACATCTTATTTTGTGTGAAACTGAGTGATGAAAATGGCTTGAATCCTGAGACAGGAATACAGCATCTTTAGCAGCATGTCGCTCAGTGGCATAAAACAGCTATAAACAAGGAATACACTTGAAGTACATGAACCAAAATCAATTGTCACACTTAAAATGAAATCTGATATGTGGAATGTGTATAAAATATAACTATAATCACTAGCCCTCCTCTGCATGTGACCAAAGCATCTCAACCTTGCCTCTCTCACTTTATTTCCAAACTGTTCAACCTGAGCTGTCCCTCCAATTTGCTACTTTCTAATCCTGTCTATCCTGGTCACTCCCAACAAAAACTACCACATGACTCAGTGTCATTCACACAAATATTCTGTCTTGCTCTGACTAAACTTCATTCCTCTTCTTTCCATTGCTTACCTCCACCTCTCCAGGCTCTTTTCCACCTGTCCCTTACTTTCACTACAGATTACAATATCATCTGCAAACAACTTAGTGCACACAGACTCCTGCCTGACCTCGTCTGTCAACCTGTCCATCACCAATGCAAACAAGAAGGGGCTAAGAGCCGATCCCTGATGTATTCCCACGCCTACCTTGAATCCATCTGTCACTCCACCTCTCATACATGACCTTCACCACCCCACTCCCAACTTCCTCATACAATTCCATAATTCCTCTCTTGACACCTGATCATAAGCTTTCTGTAGATCAACAAAGACACATGCCTTCTCTACATTTCTCCACCTGCACTCTCAAAGCAAAGTGGCAGCTCAGACACAGAAAGAGGCCAATATGGAGATATCTGATACCTGTTCAACATGGTCTCAATTTGTGATAAGCTGTGATAAGATTGGCTCAATTCCAGCCACACATTTCAAAGGGGAAAACAGATCAATTCAGGTTTATTGGTGAAGTATACTTGAATAGGATTATAAATTGTCTTTGGGGGACTATTTGTGGTTGCCTTGGTGGCTCCAGTGACCCGAGACCCTCATGTGAGAGGATAAGGTGGTAGACAATGAATGAATGGATGGATGAATGGATGGACTAGCAATCATGTTCATTAGTATCAATCATATCAACATTTGTAGATTTGAACATTGTGGAGTCATTTTAATTAAGGCACTTAAAAACCATGGTGGACATGCATATGTGCATGAGCTACTTGACAAACAAGACCAGGCTCCTGTCTTAATGAATGGGGAGAGCGAAAACTTAATTGTGCGGTTTCTAGACATCCTCCTTCAAGACACAATCCAGAGATATGACACCTTTAACATTTTAACATTTGCCTGATAGTCCATCTGGGTGGACTATCCGGGGTGGAGTGGCTCAGTGGTTAAGACCCTACCCTTTGTGCGAAAGACATCATGGTCGCAAGTTCGATCCCACCCCTGGCTGATTGTACTTAATTCCATTGTAAGTCGCTTTGGATAAAAGCGTCTGCTAAATGACATGTAATGTAATCTAACAGTCACAAATCAGTTTAAACTACTGCAAAAACATGATCGGTAGATACGTTATTTGGTTCATGCGACATAATGGACATTTTTATTCATAATGACTCTTCTTTGTAATACTTGACTATTGAATGTAATTTTAGAAATCGCGACCTCCAACGTACTGCGGCAAGAACATTTGGAGAAAAGCTCAGCCAAAGTAAGCAACCTTAATCCTGGATGTTTTAGGATTACAAAAGAATTTGGCAGCCACAAAAAGCAATTTACAGTGTGACCATGTAAGTTTCTTTCACATTCCTTGTCTCCGTGTGTTACACACCATGCTCACAGCAAGGACAAAGTTTCAGGGATGGAATTATAGCAGATTTTCTCGCGTGATCAGAATATGAGACCAGCTTGGCAGCTTTTGTGAGGAGATTTTAGAATAAACCAACTGATCTGCAGACAGAGTGACTTAATTAAAGCATTAGCTAAATACAGACAGATATGACGTGCAGTTAAGGAGGGAAAGCTAAAGGAGCTGGGAGAGTTAGACCATGAACAACAGAGGGAGAGGCTAGGGATAGGGACATTCTAAGTCAGAGCATTCTGCTCATGGGAAGCAGTCGTGCAAAAGGCATATGGACTGCTGGCCAAGGCTGAGAACTGAATGAGCAGTGGTAAACTAATTGATAATCTGTTTTGACAAGTGGATCACCCACGCTGTGCTTTCAGCCATGTGTGGGGTGTTGAGAGTTGCGGGAGATGCACGTTGATGTGTGTACTCACTCGGAGGAAGGAGGGGAACCCCATGCCGTAATAGCCCACAGCAAAGTAGTCTGGTTTGGGCCGAATGACCTTTACTATGTTCTCATAGAACTGGGCCTGCTTTCTCTGTTGAGGGACACAATAATAAACAACGCTGTCACTTCTTTTAAAAAGAATCTTTGTCTGATTATTTGACATCAAAGTTTTCCAGTTGCCACCTTTCATAGCTATTTCAACAACAGATTTGAATCTCAATTAAGCAAGCAAAAAAATAAATCAACATAGTGCAATCTCTTTTTGCTAAAACAATAACACATGCTATGTGTCTTTGTATATTGGAATTACTCTTCTGTCTTTGTTTAGAACATAGAAGCAGTAGTTGAAAGACATGACTTACCAAGGATGCACTGAGCTGTTCAAAGTCAAACATTTCATTCTCATACTGTTCAGCCAGTTCCTTTCCCAAAATGATTGCTTCCTCCCACATCTATTGGGCACATACATAGAGACAGGTAGTAAATGAATCAATTGTCAAGAGAAAAAAATAAAGCATTTCTTTTGTGTCAGCTGGATAACACAAATTAGCTACCATGCAATTACTATCAACATTACTCTTTTGGAAATAAACGTGAATTAAAACTCAGTTGCCATCCTCTCAAGAGAATTACATTTATTACAGTGATTCATTTCAGCTTGAGACTCATCCAGTGCAGTGGAGTGGTGTCACAGATAGATGGGAGCCACTCAAACATGTTGAGAGGCTTCTGAGTGGCTTCCTGGCAGATTAGACTGAACTGAACTGATCTGGGTCAGACTGGATCAAATCCAGACTGATACTCAGATCAGGCTGCCATCAGTGAGTGTGGTGGTGACACCACCATCTGGGACTGTTTTCTGGATGACACTTAATGTACTTCTGCTGTTTTTGGTTCATGCCACCATCTCTGGAGTGTTGATGTTGTGTGCAGCCACTGTAACACTTTGTGATCCCTTTGACACGTGTGCGTGTGTGATTAAGTTTCTCCAGGACTCTTTCAGTTTGCCACATCTCGCTGGGTGACAGTTGGCTCGAGAACCAAGCGTGGTGGCTGCACCACAACACTGATGACACATGCAAAAGCCTTGGAACGTCATCTCTGAGAAGCTCTGGCTGCAGTTCTGCAGACCCATTCCAAGCTGCACTTACATATTTTTTTTATTATTATTTTACTCTCCCCTGGAATAAAAAATGAAGTTGATGGAAGAACAACACAACAAACAAGTCTGAGGCAATTTTACCTGACCTGCTCCTCACACCACAATACAGAAATGGTACAGAAGAATGACAGTTGCATGGCATGGCAGTGGCATGAGACAGTGGAAGGACAGAAAAAAAATGTTTACACTTAAATGTAAATCATTTAATTATGTGTTGTTGTTTTGTTTACATAGATTTCAAATTAATTTGTGATACTGTATAACTTTGAAAACAATATGAGATTCAATATTTACTGTATTACAGATTAAAAAAAGATGTACTACATGGGATAGCATTTTTTGAAACTTATCACAATTTTCAAACTGCCAGAGAAAATATGAGAGGCATACATTAGATGACAATGCTCAAAAATGGCATCCACAGAGAATAGGATTCATCACAATTATGACCATTCATCCGCATGGTGTGTGCGTGTTTGTGTGCTCCAGTGTGTCGCTCTCACCTTGCCCTTATCGAAGTAATTGATAATCTGCTGGTAGAGCTGATCCTTGAGCTGACATTGCGTGCTGGCCTGGTAGCCATCTCTCTGGGTCAGGTGGGCTGCACATGCCTCGTCTGACCACTGCAGGCGACAAGTTAGGAGTGGGGTCACAACACGGTGAAATACAGTACAGAGCAAAATGTGGTAACAAGTGACAAGAAATCAATCGCTGACTTATAGCCAATGCAAATGGATGAGACTGATGTGTATTCCTTTTTGCAGCTGCCCTGCTCTCTGGCAGGCCAAGATTGAAACTTAAGACCTGGGCAATGAAGCAGGCATCAATACATATTGAATGGTTCAGAGAGAGTGTCAATGCAGTTCTCTGCTTTCTGTGACTGTTATTGTATTTAACACAACACAAGACAGTGCTCAGGTGTGCTAGCCCATGGAAAGTCAATCTAATGACTCATAAACAGTGGCACACAAGGACAATTTGTGCAAAAAGAAAAAAAAGAAAAACCCTTTAAATCTTTACACAGCATAGATTAAAATGAGACTTCTGAAATCATCCTGATTAGCCTTTTAGGTCAAGTATAATCCTATGTGTCGTGTGACGACTGATCTATTACCAGATGGCTTTAACTAGGATTCTGCAGTGTTGTGGGTAACCTGAAGTGTCTCTGAGAAAAATCTGGCAAAGTTTTGCCACATTTGAATAGCAAAGCTGAGACATTTGCATATTCCTGCACTGGAGATGGGTTTAAAAAAAAGAAAGAAAAAGTAATTGCTATGCACATTGTTGCTGTGGCTTGAAGAGGGACACTGGGAGGCTTTGGATCAAGCTATTGATTCTTTTACAGCTGGACTGCAGCAGTTGAAAGGTAAAGGGATCTCTGTTTATTCATGGACGGCCAGTGACCCGGCCTGCATCGACAAAATTTAAGTGCTGATCCATCTCTGACAACACTCAAAGTGATTTAAATTCATCAGATTTTATTTACCTGCTTCAGGTACTCTCCTGGAAACCTAATAATTATTACAGGGAGCCTTTTTTACTCTGTGAATGGTGACGGAAATAGTATTAATGTGTACCACACTCTTATTTACATACAGCTATGTGGGAACAGTGACTTCAGAGATGACCTAAAACAGCTTATTGGAGAATATATAATTCAATGATAGACTAACACAAAAAGATAAACTCATTTCCACCATATAGTGCAGTTGAGTCCATCACTACAGGTATGCTATGATCAGGAAGGCTTTCATGGAGATGAGCAGAATGAAAAATAATAACAAAACAAATCCTGCAAACGCTGCTCAACATGGAAAATGTGATTCAGTCGATCTACACTCCCCTTTCGGGACCTGTACAAAGGCAGCTATTTATGCAAATACAGATAAGACACTGGGTGCAACCATGTTAGATAAAAGGCAGAGAAGAACAACTCCAAAATCAGGCTATACTAAACCCCAACTGAGAACAGACACTGCAGGTTTCTTTGTGTGAGGGGTTTTGTGTGTGGGTGAGCAGTATTTTCTTTGGCTGGAAACAAAAACTTTTGGGGCTGAGAGCAGGTCTACATTTACAAGGTGTAATTTTAAAAGAAATAATTCACAGCAGCGTATAAATATGTATCATATAATTTAAAATATCACTGCTCCGAGAGGGTGGTGGAAGCTTGTCCGTTTTTAAACCAGAGAAGCCTTAAACCATGGGATACAAAGTAGACGATTTGTCATTTCCAGTTGACAGAGAGGACAGTAAAAGTACACCTTTATCTTGCAGCACCTCAGGTACCTACAGCTACAAGTCCTAGCTATTTTCAAGAAGGATCAGATACTAACAATGATTTGCACCAATGACTCAAGGGTAAAAAGATGCTTCTCTGCAAATCTGGGCTCTTAGCAGCCATCTCAATGCCACGGTGGGAGAGAAGGGATCCCGGCCCATCTTTCTTAGTACACATTCAAATTTTAACAAACACACTGTTTAATGCCTGAGGTTCAATAACATCTGCCTGATTACAGCTTGAGTGAGTGCAGGTTGCACACTGTGCTGCGTGAAGTATTTTGGCGAAAAGTAATCTCAAATTGATTTGTCGGTAGTGTGTATAATTGTGTACCTTGAGCAGTTTGGCGTGTAGCAGCAGAGTGTAGGCGGCCTCAGTGTAGTTGTCGCACTCTTTGTGGAGGTCGCAGAGCTTGTACAGGTACCTGGCAGGAAAGAGTAATGATTTATGGGTAATGTCTGGGAAGGCCCTCTCACAACACACAGAAATGTTAACTCCCCCAGACTAATGTGTCTTCACAACCCTCTTTTTTTTTTTTTACCACAAATAACTTTTGGCAGACAGATGGAAAAAAAAAAAAACTGTGACAAGATTGTGGGAATGGGAATTACTTCAACAAAATTAAATATTTCTCTCTGAATGGTGTGTGCAAAAAGGATCGACTGCCCAGAACGTTCTTCATTAGGTCTTACCTGATGTACATTTCTTCTCTATCTATCTCCTTGTAAAAGTTCTAGAGGAAGGAGAGAAAATCCATTAAAATGTGTTCAGTGAATCATGTTTGACGTACAATTCTAGAAACAGCTTAAATATGTTCAGAACAATTTCCTACTGGTTGTACGACCAATTCAATCTCTAAACGATGGATGAATAAAACTGCAAGTACAATCTAGTGGAAGGTATCGGCTTCAGAAAAAGAAAATGGCTGACATCAGAGTCGGAGTGGAGGGTGTCCACGCGATTCTCTTTGCCAAAACTGAACATCAATATTTTATACACATCACGGCTCTGAGAGAACATGACTTGGATAAATGTTGAATGCAGGTCGCAGGTCAGTAGCCACAAGTCACGTGAAACCAAAGTGACATTTTGCTGCGCCCTGATGAAATGTCACTTGACAGAGGTGAGGTGTCTCAGGTGAACTGCTCTGTGATTACATCTTAATGCAACGTGACATCCGGTGATGGGCTGCTATTGTTTTCAGTCTGCCGTGCGACGCAGTGCTTACTTTACTGACAATATTATGTACCTGTATACAATGCCTAGGGTGTTCTGTTAAGAGTGCTTGCAGGTGGGTATTCAGAAATTCAAAACAGCCATCTTACGAGCACGTTGACGGTGCAGCTCATGCGGTTTTCCTTGTTCTCATCATGCATGATGGTCCTGTAGTCCAGCAGCCTCTCCAGCAGACGGACCACGAGCGTGACAAAGTTCTCGCCGGTCTTTGCCAAGTACTTGTGCTTCCTGCAGTGCTCCAGTAAACTAGTGTGTGTTGTTTGTGTTTATTTGTTGAGTGTTGGAAGTGCAGAGGGTGGTTTGTGTGTAAAATGTGCATGATAATGTGAAGGAAGAGAAGCCAGGAGCAGAGAGATAAATAAATGATCAGCATGGAGACAAGATTCGACTGTTAATAATAAGAACCGCTGCCGCTGAAATAATTTGAGGAAACATTCTTTCATTTGCCAATTACAGCATCTAAAGTTAGCATCCTGCCGAACTGAAAGCACAGATCACAAACTGTGATGAGGAGTCGTATGATCGTCAGCGCGCTGTGATTATTTTGAGGGGTGCAATGTTGTAATTAGCATTATCTAACTCGTGAGAGGCTCAGGCATAATCCTGTCCATTAATCAGCACTTACATTTTCTGAAAGAGAACTTTGTACTGCTCGTCTCCGCGGCCCCCCTCCACCTCGTGATCCAGCTTGGTGATGATCTCGTTTTCAAACTGCAATTAGACGGAGCAGGCGTAAATAATCAGTGTAGCTAATTTTTCAATTCATTAACGCCATCTCCCTGTCTCACTTTCACCCTGCATCTCGGCTGAGCTTTGACTTACTCCATTCCTCTCATGCAGCCCAGCTGGCTTGTGTTTTCTGTTCATTATAAAAGCTTTTCTTTATCTCCCTTAATTTGGTTGGATCAAAGAACATGGTTTTCACCACGAGACACATCCCTTTTCCTTCTGCTTCTGTTTTTTTCTGCAGTGGCTGACATTGATTTCCCTGGTATTTGTGTTTTGCAGCTTTCAATTAGTTATTACACCTATTTCTCCATGTGCTCATGTGCTGGCAAACAAGAAAGAAGAGTGAGGTAAGACAGGATACAAATGCTGATTTCTGTTAAAACAAGGATTTACAACAAACCCAGAGAAAGAGACACACCCAGGAGGAGTGAATATAAAAAACAGACAGTGAGCATAAAAACAGGTTGGGCCAGAAGACAATGATCACATTTCACTCAGGAAAAGAATAAGAAAGTGGGACACACCTTCAAATAGACAGATTCTGACTGACACATTGACTTATTTAGCAGCATTCTCTCCCCATCCACCTCAAACACGCTGCACTATAGTGTAGCAGTCGCGCAATGGAAGCGAAAATCCCATTTATTTTCTGAATAGATTGCAATTATCGGCCATAATACTGGAACATCAGAGGGTCAATTCATCACAAGCTATGAGGCTGCCAAACAATGTTAGTCCATGTGATATCAAATGCATTTTGTGAAAAATGTGTGTTAGCTAGGATTAGTATGTTTGCCACAGTGCGGCCATGATTTTTAATAATTTAAACTAAAATACACACAAACTATAACATTTAAAATGAAATGTTAAATTCAATAATAACAACTGGAAGACTTTGCGAAGGAATGCATAATTTTCTGGCTGAAAATCAATTTTTATATGGACTCGATTTATCTCATCGCTTATTAAAAATGCCAATGAAAAAAAAAATGAATGGGAAATTCTCTTTCTAAAAGGGGGGTGCTCACTGTTACACGCCAGTGGCAATGATGATCTCAGCCCAGGATGCTGGTTTAACAACCAGCACAGACAATGGTGCTTTATAATTTGATAATATTACAAGAGCATACTTTGGAAGTCAACATAAATATCAAACCGCTGAAAACAGCCTGAGACATCTTATGGCAGAACAGCTGTAGCCAAATGGATTTTCTCATGCAGAAAGGCTTAAATTTGCACTGTAACAAGCCATGACATTGATTTTCTCTTACCGTGGCTGTTGATAATCGCAGCACAACAAAATGAGATTTGCAGAATTACAAGTAGGCTTGAGACTAGGAAACTTTTTTACATGGAGTATCCCTCTGCATTTTACATTTTAACTTATATGATTCCCCCCAATAACACCAGTGGATTATTTATTTTTTATTTGCCGCAATTATGTAATGCTTCAGAAGACGCACCCGCTGGAAGCTGCAGGTGAAGTGGAACTCGCACTGCATCATATCAAAGAAGATTGGGATGGTGGCCTTTCGCAACTCAATCTCAGGGACGAGCGTCATCTCGAGGATAGGACCCACCATCTCTGGAATGAATTTTATCTTGTGCGGCCCTGAGAGACAGGACATGGAAATGAATACACATGATGCCACTCTTTTGAAAACTGCAGTTTGGACAAAAACAGGTACAGCATGTTGATCGTAACAGGGTATGAATCTCTAATGTGCTGCAACATTTTGAAGTAGCAGTATTATCAAGTCTCCTCTCATCCGAATTTTCCATAACAATCACATGGTAAACAATTTCAAGCCAAACACAGTAGGTAATGAAAATAGCAAGGGGCTCATTAAAAGCCCAGAGAATGAGTCAATCTAATCTGATGGAAAGCTTTAATTAAGGGATCAGATGGTGTGGGTTACAATTAGAGAACTTTGAAGAAAACACAGGTGCCCAAATCTAACACCAAAATCCCTCCACTAACAGTCTCATTCCATTGAGACTTGATTGCATTCTGTCTCATCATGCATACAGCTAATTAACACATTATTGTCTATATTTAGCCACTATACTGTTCTGGGTTGACTCGTTGGCTGTGAATTTGGCAGATAATCATAAACATAAATTGAGAAACAAGTGAACACAAGTTAATTGCAGGCTTTCTACTACAAATGTGATATAATTAATCCTTAACAGTGACTCCAATCACAAAAAAAAAGAAGTTCTTTCTTTGGCGGCATGACAGTAAAACTGAAAATAGTATTAGAAGTGACAGGTAAAAGAACAATTACCAAGATTATACCACATATCCCGGATTTCAAAGCCAATTTGTCTTCTCATGTCCTGGTACCTGAAACACAAACATAATTAAAAGTAGTTACATAAGTTAAATCATGAAAAAAAAAGGCAGGAATAATTTGGGGGAGACTTGAGCACTGATAGACTGAGAAGTCTCATCTCTGTCTGATGTCAAATCCATAAGCCTATAATTTTTATTTATTTAACCTTTATTTTACCAGGAAAGTCCCATTGATATTAAAACCTCTTTTTCAAGAGTCCTGGCCAAGAGGCAGCTAAAGTTTCTCAGTTACAGTTTACAGAAGCTGAATAAAATTAAAATTAAAATTAAAATAATAAGACCATGTAAACACAAAAACACAATTACAGTGCTAAGACCAAAACTGTAGTGTGCAAATTTAACACCGAAGTCAAATGAATTGTTCAAAAAATGTGGTTGTTTAGACAGAACAGACAGAGACATAAATGTCTTGCCCCCACAGCACCTACACACAGTCAGGGCTGATGGTACTGCTTGAAAGAGCCCATTTCAGGTGAACGTTGCAGCATTCAAATAATATTCCATTGTTTCTGCTCATAAAGACCAACACGAAGGCAGAATAATATCAGCAACAACAAATATCCCCAAACGACAGACACTGCGGCTTGAATTATTTCAGTCTCTGTGTTTTTTGCAATGCAAATGCACTTGAATAAGTTACATCGGCTCAAAACAAACACATATGCTGCTGGTTAGCAGACTGTCAGCATTGGTCTACCATTTCTTCACTTGGTGCTTTTAAACACACAGAAACTTGTGGACAGATGACATGAGGCTTAGTGTTCAATCACCCAGTTTTTGCTGATATTAGACCTCAGAGGTCAACTTGTGTACAGTGTCCTTTAAAAAACAAAGTTCTACAAAAGAAGCTGGAAGGATCCCTCCTATCCTGACTCTTTGTCTAGCTTTTATGATCCAGGGCATTTAAGCTGATCTGCTTTGCCATGTCGAGGTGGTGAACCAATCCCCACGGCAGTTTGAGGCCCGTATCCCTGCCTGTCACACCGTCCCGGGTCACAGAGAGGACAAACAGTGGAGTGGAAAGGACACAGAAGCGGAGACAGACAGTGAGTGATGGAGAAACTAACCGGAGAGGAAATAGCAGGCAGCGAGGCAGAAAGTGAAACTGGTACTCTGAAACCGATCACATGAAACAAAAATAATGACTTCAGTTCTTTCAAAACAAGCTGATAAGAAAAAGTAAGTAAGTTCAAGCCTGTGATTGTTTCGAGATCAAGAACAATAGTGGAAGATAACAGTCTCAGGAGAACTATTCCTGACCGTTGCTCCTCACCCTTTTTCCACTGGCCTGTTTCGGGCATACTTAAACTGCACCATTGCATGGCGAGAAGTAATCAAATGCATTTTCACCGGTGGTTCACCACAGGGAAGACCTGCACTAAACCATAATATTGTGTTTTTGTTGTGAAGCACTGCCAAACTAACACAGTTTGCACGTGGCTGACCAGCCTGATATAAACAACCAGAATTACCACCGACAACCACCAACGTTGCAAGCATTATAGTTACACTTCTCCAGGTTTATGAATTCTAAAAAAATGTTCAGGCTCAGCTTTTATTAGGCGATCTTCATTAAGTGTCAGCACATCCAGCAAAAGTTCCATAGTGTTGCTTTAATTAAGCCACCTGTTCTCATTCGGTTGACAGAACCTCACAACCTTGTACAAAATCTGCTCTGTGTTAAATTTGAATGGCCTCTTTTGCTACTCTTTTTTAATTAACTATAGCAAGTATGTGTGTAATTGCTGCTACTTTTCTTCATTAAAAACGACAGTACGTTAACGTATGCATCAGTGGCACTGTATAGCAAACTGAAAGCACGCCAGTTTCAAATGAATACACATCACATTTGTCTGAAGCACAGTGTCTATTTAGTGCAAAGGAAACCATTTGTCAGCACAACGAGGATCCCCAAAGACACAAAAGTAGATTTAACAAACTGTGTTTTTAAAGTTGCCTCCAGGTCTTAACAGGCACCAGAGACAAGATGAAGGCAGTCAATATTACAAAGAATACGTATTAGGATAAAAAAAACAAATTAAAAGTTAGATGTCGGAGTCATCAATCACCTTTTCTCCCTTAATTATCTTGCCCTCACCAGATGGTGGCACTACAGGCAACGGCATTGTTTGACCACTAGGTCCATTTGACATCAGACTATCACACTGAAGGACTGATGGAGGCCCAGTGGCACCACTTCGCAGCACACTCCACACCTGGCATGACATTGCAGGTAAATGAAAAGACGGTGGTTTATATGCGGAGTGTGACAGCTGTTCTGACCTCTGATTGATATCCCATGAGAGTCCCCTCCACACACTGTGACATTTCAGAGTACACTGCAGCCCTGATGGAATTCTGAAACCCAAAATCAATTGTTGTGCCAATTTTGTATTAATGCATTTTGACAGAGAGGAGAAGAGGATTCTCGACAAAGACGCCGTGTCACCCCTTTGTAGCTGAACCACTTCACCGGATTTAACTGTCAAAGGAGGGCGTTTAACAAAGACCGAGCATTGATATCTTTAGGCAGTGTATTGGCATGGAAATAAAATTCCTCTACAAACAACTGAGAGGCTGTATGCAAAAGAAAAGTCCTGCAGGTTTAAGGAAGCCAAAAGGCCATGTTTTCAAGCCTTTATCCATGACATGTGTCCGGTTAAAATGATACAGTGATAGTAAAGGGGGTTTTCCAAAGACTGACGGAAAACAATCAAACTCAACTGTCTAGGATGCGGGGTCATTCAGCAATTGAGATTGAGATTCAAAATGAGGCGATGGATGACATAAGACATAAGACGATCGACACAGAGGAGATGGAGAGGGGGAAAAAAAAAACAAAGCAGCAAATACAGCAAGAGGGAAAAACAAATGAACATACACCATTGAGTGGTAACAGGCGACCTATAAAAGCATTCATGAAACTTGACAGTATGACACTCCCTCTCTTAATCACTCACACTGTATACAAATGTCCTGACAACACTGCTTACTCATTCAGTTCTTTGTGTGTGTGTGTGTGTGTGTGTTTGTGAAGAGCTCCACAATCCATCGTCCAAACACCCTTCTACACAACCACTTGAAAAGAAATTACAACTTAAACTTATTATTTGTTTTTTCTATTGTATCAGTGATCATTTGGAGGTACATTAAAAGACAACCACATCTTACTGCCTTTGTTAGAAGTGCTGCAGCATCTTAGACATATAGCAAATAATAAGTTGAGTAGGATGATGTTATCTCTGATGTGACTGATGGACAAGAAATTGTTGTGTAGGAATGGGCATTTCATGCAAAAATGATAATATCTGTATCAAGTGCCTCCTAATGAACTTGGAAACAGCTATGCTGTGTTTTAATCCAAACATTTCTTGGCATGGAAAAATGACTCCACACATCCCGTAGCACTCAGACCAGGGATTGACTCAAACCACATGATCAGGGGGATGATGAGATAGAATAATGAATCTCTTTTATTCATTATTCATATTCATGCCCATCCCTATTGTCGTCAAGGACATTATAACAGAGCTGTATTCATTCTCCTGCACAGGCCATGCTGTACATATTTTATGACAACGTGTTAGCCTGTTATCCCTGGTGTTTTAAGTGTGAGAAGGTAAATGAGGATCACCCAAACAGAGATGACAGAGCAGAAGTTCACAAACTGCAGCGGAAGACGTGTGATGCAGGAGAAAAGCTGGTGCAGAGCGCCGAGGAGCTGTATTCCACACATCTCTGATTTCACGCCCCTGTGCTCTGCTCCCGACCAAGGCACAATAATTGGTATTGCAGGCAAGACTGACAGTTCACGCGCCGGCACAAAAGGAAACAGGGATGCACAGAGGCAGCAGTAAAAGAGAGAAGGTGAGAGGTAGGTGTTGAGACCCAGAGACAGAGCGTGAGAGTGGGTGGGTAGAGGTAGAAAAGGTGGGTGAAAGGAAAACTGGTAAACCCCGTTTAGTCTCCAATTCACTTGCTCTGCAAAGCAGCCTGGCTACATTTGAATGAGACATTTTGGCAATGTTAACAGAAGTGCCTGGAAATAGCAAGTCAGTGATCAGCCCTCTCCCATACTTAGACCACAAATGTTTGAGATTGTGTGTGTGTGAATCAAATAGTCGTTTGTTTGAGGGAAGGCTCACAAGTCAAGGATGGAAGTGTGGGGGTGGTTGGAAATGTCTTGTTTACTGTGTCTGGCTATTTGTTTACATGGGAGTTTATTAGGGCTGATAATAAAGCGCTGACCAGCGAGAGAGACTCTGTCTGTCTGTCTGTCTGTCTGTCTGTCTGTCTGTCTGTCTGTCTGTCTGTGTCTCTCTCTCTCTCTCTCTCTCTCTCTCTCTCTCTCTCTCTCTCTCTCTCTCTCTCTCTCTCTCTCTCTCTCTCTCTCTCTCTCTCTCTCTCTCTCTCTCTCTCTCTCTCTCTCTCTCTCTCTCTCTCTCTCTCTCTCTCTCTCTCTCTCTCTCTCTCTCTCTGCCAGTGTGATGTATGCTTCAGTGACAAAAGCTCCTCCAAATGAAGATGAGAGCCAATATGCTGCATGTCTGCCCAGAAAGCATTTACACATTTGGCTGCATTTACCAGACTCTATGAGAATTACTAATGTGGATGAATGGTTCAATGTAGAGACAGCCAGTAGATGAAGGGGAAATGTAATCACTGTCTGATCTGGCAGCAGAAAGGAGGGTTAAGTCTTAGAGGAGACTTTCAGACACAACAACTATGTAATTGTTAGAATTCCAGTCACGTGTCAAATGTCTTCTCTTTTCTTTTGAGAGAACAGGATGCTTTGAAGAGACCCAAGATGCCTAAATTCCAAGAGAGGATTCCCAACCTTTTTCAGATACCTGAGATTTGAGTACAAGATTTGCTCTCAACCCCTTGAGTTACTGAGAGGCTGCTTTGCTTTCAACAGAAGGGTGAAAAAAACAAGAACAGCCTCTATTGGAGCCATGGGGAGTTGGGAATCACTGAGCCCCCATGTGATGAATTATATAAAACTCAATCATAATGGGAAGGGAGCTTGAGCACAATGTCCCGTGGACTGAGAGAGTATGCTTACTCACTTGTGGAAGATCTTGGCTCTTTTGTCACTGGAGAAATTCTCCAGCTGCAATGATTCCTGGGTGAGGAAGGCCACAGCCAGGTGGAAGTAGTTGTTCCACAGCTGATCCAGATAAAGACAGAGACAGTCAGTATGTTTCCATGCAAAGTTCAGCGACTGCTTTGTTTAATTGGACTACGGTTTTTGTCCCACGATAGAAGCACTAGTGGGAAACTAATTTATTAAATTAACTGCTGCCTGCCTCTGCAATGCTAGGCAGCGATATTCCTCCCTTTCAACGCGTTGATATTCAGCATTTTCGCATGTTAGTTAGCACGTGAAGCACAATTCTGTGCCTTTCTACTTTCCATTAACTTCAAAAATATTTAATTCTTAAAGCTGACAGAGCATAAACGCTGCCACCTTTAAGCCCAGCAGAAGTAATTCAAATCCCAATTGGATTATATGGTTGTTTTAGCCTGAAAAAACTAAGAGTTTTTTAGAAGAATTGTGTCAAGTTTTAATCAGACTAACGCAATAATTGATTTCTTTCTGTCATGTAAATGTTTAGAATACATGTGTCCAAAATCGGGTTTGACACATGAATCTATTTGAGATAGAAAGCCTGGGTAAGACTAGTATACTTGTCAGTAAAAGTGGCTGAATAAGACATTCATTCTATGCAGAGTAACTAATGTTAAACCACTGATCTATAGTGCAACATAAGGAAAATGTGACAGCTTTATTCATACATCGTAAAGAGATGTCACAGAAACACAGAAAAATAAGGCTTTTTAAAGTTCAGAGCGGTTTAGTTGTTGACAAGATTAAAATTCTTCCATAGGTCAGAACAAGTTGCTTTATTATGCTTTTATTATAGCGAGAGCAGGTTATAATGTTCATAAATTTGCATTAAATTACCGGATATAACAGAGGACGTGATGTTGTGATTCTTGCGGTGTGTGCATCTACTACTTTCCTTTTGTTCCATTCGGAAGATCAAACATAAAAACAGCGTGGAACTTCAGTGAAGTGCTGGCCCTTAGAACATGCCAGTTATGTCATTAAAGTTTTTAATTCAGTGCTATCTTAGAGAAAGGAACAGTGTCTTTGTAAGAGCACAGGTGCTAATATCAAGGTTGTTTAAAAACAGTGATTCTTACCTGTAGCTCAAAGTTGGTTTGATCCAGAAACTTCTTGTTGAGCACTGCTGCATACTGATTGATGGCACGTAAGAACACCCTGAAAAGACAAGAGGAGAGTGTGTTTTACATTCTGTAATTTCAATTGTTAATTTTCAATTGTACACTGCACAACACAGCATTTGAACTGCACAGATATTGCATTACATTGTATAGTGTATTTACTGACATTAAGAACAAATAAAACCTTTTGTATAGGTATTGTCACTACCTCATCGTCGCACGAAATAAAAAGTTTGTGTTAAGTCCTAACTTCTGCTTTTATCTTTTATATTTACTAATACCCCCTGGGAACCTGTTCAAAAAGAGTGCAACATAAGGGGGTGGGGGGAGAGCTTCTTACATTTTTTACCTGACAGCTACTTTGGAACAGTGGCCCCTGGAGGAGCACAAACCAACAACAAAAAAACACTACAAAAAAGATATGACACGCTGTGTCCAATGACAGATAATTAGAAAACTGAACTGCAGTTTTAAAGCTGCAGCCAGACGAGAAGACAAAAAACATAGTAGTTTGTATTTGTACAAAGGTTGAATGTTCTCCCAAGTGAAAAATAAAGTATAAGTTTGCTACAGAGGTGAAACACAGATTCAGTGAGGTAAAGAAGGAGTAAAAGAGGAAGTGAAAAAAAATACGTTATATTATTAAATTTACCAAAACTTAGGCGCTATTGAGATGACATTAATTGCAGAAACTTCACGGCTTTAATTAACGCTCTAAACTGGAAAGAAATCATAACACAGACAAGAGCTTTTCCGTCACAGCAGCTGTGACTTTGTTTCATATATGAACGATTCAGGAGATTTTTGTGGATGCTGCAAGCGAAACACAGTAAGATACACTCAGTAAGATACACTCCACTGGCTCACTATTTAACATCATTGCCTGGTATGAGCGGCCACAACTATACTATACCATTATACTTTGCACACTAATCTCCCTAATTACACTGTGAGAAAAAGTTCAGTAGAATATATTTCTAATAATAAAATAATCCTGCAGTAACGGCTGAACAGACAAGGACAGAGTGGCGGCTCGAAACAGCGCCAAAATGCAGCAAAAGGAAAGCCGTGCATGTGAAGAATGGTCTGCCAACGAGCAAAGTAGCTGACTGTTGAAGTGGGTTAATGGGCTAGCTAGCCTTTATAACCCGCCAGCCAGACACACTTTCATCCCACACAAACCAGGCCAAAAATTGGATTTCAAGTGAGGCTGCACAAACAAAACCAAAAAGGACAAGGAAGGCACCGGTGGCAGGAGGACGCTGGTTCTGGGGACGAGGCCAAGGGATGCGACTCAATGAGTTTCCAGCCAAAAGACTTTTCAGAACATTGAACCAAAGGAAAAACAAAAAGGTTTGTTTTGTGTTATTCTAATTTAAAGAACAACCACCTTGAGTTGCGTGGTTTCTCAATTTCAACTCCTGTTTCATTCGGTGCATTTGATTCACAACTGCTAATCAGCATGAACTGATTGCCCGAGGCATCAGAATGTGCGGCGGGAAAAAGATGCAAAGTGAAACAAGGAAATTTGCTATGCCAGTGGAGTGTATTGCCTGTGGGTTTCCTGAGTGGGTAATAATGTAGCATTAAGATGTAACACTCAGGTAAGCGACACTGGCAGGTGAGTAGACATCTGCTGCCCAGTGAGTGGCTGACCACCTCGTGGTTACACCGCTTCATGAACGGTGTCTCCAGCGGGATTCTCGGGTGCACGGTTAGCTATCACCTGAGCTCAATGGTAGGTCTTCCTTTCATTGACATGCGGAGTGGAGTGGACATATCTGAGCCTGCATCAGAATAACCAAATCACAATCACTGTTGTTGAGGTAATAACACTGCGCGACCGAAGCAATGCAATATTCCCGTACCACATTAATCCGCAGTGATGACTAAATGCTATCTCAAGCTGATGTGTGAGCCACACAACAATAAGAGTCACCCCTTAATCTTTAACTGAAAAGGTCAACTGTCATTGAACACCTTTAGATAACCCATTAGAAGTCTATTTCTTTGGCTCTCTAGCGTATGAGTGGGAGAACCCCTCCCATCTCCTGAGCACTCAGACAGCCTATTACCTTCATCCAGTCTGCACCAGCACACCAGCACACCAGCACCCCCCCGCACACCTCACTCAATTTTCTGCTGCTGTGAACATGCCAGCCATAGTTGATACGCTTAAGACTGGACTAATGCTTAAATATGTTTCCATCTTCTTCACTTGTTGGCTCAGAAATATGGCAAATATAATTTTAAATTATTTCCAACAAAAAACAACAATGTATTTGTTTATCTCCTTCATAACACGGGAGCATGCAGAATTATCCGCAGGGTGCGTGAGTTAACTGTAAAATGGATGTTGTTCCTACTATGGCCAAAAGATAGTAATAGAATGTTACGGTTTTAATTTCCAGCACAATTTGTTACTCCCCTGCCAACAAATGAAAACACTTCTCATTTGACGCAGCAATTCATTCATACCGCGGATGCACGAATGTACCTTTATGAGGATGTATAAAGATTTGTGTAATTCGATGTCGACTCTCGGTTCACTAATTTCGCATTAAAGAAAACAAGGTTCAGTGTGTAGGATTTACTTAGCAGTGAAATTGCCGACTGCACTCACAGAATACTCCTCACCTCATTCTTCACTTCCAAGCATTAAGTACATCCTAGAGCAGCTTTCATTACGTTAACGCTCAAATTCATTCCCTTGAAGAGAACATTATGAGGTATCCTGAGCGATTAAATATAATGGCTGTATTAGGGTGATCAAGAACCCAAAACAAAATTCCAATCAGAAGCCCCAGCAATTTAAATCAGGAGATGTGTCTACTGGGATAATAGATAAGATCTTAAAAATTATATTGTACATTGTCCTTGAAAGCAATCTTTTTTTTTGGTGCATCAGGAGAAGGACTTTTAAACCAATTATCTTCTTCAATGAAACCCTGAAGATGGACAGCAACTTTATACTGTTTAAGAGTTGAATTACAGGCAAACATTACTGACCGACCAAACTCTAAAGTTTAAACCATTTAGTTCAATAATTTGGCTCAATTACATGTTCGGCACAAAGGCAAAGGGTGAAACCAAACTTATAATCACAAAAGCAGCACACAGCTCCCACAGCTGGGACACAAAGTGAGGAAAGTGGAGACATCAATACTCTTCACAGCTTCTGGCTAAATACGAATCAACAGGTAAAATGCACCTATAATCGACCATTTCTTTCCCAATCTGCCTTTTCCAGTTAATGCAGTCCTTTATGCTTTGGCTGCAATTAGCTGAAGATCACTGTGTTCTCCCCATGACTGATTTCCACTGTCTGTTCAGGGGTGTGTGACACAGTTTTGCATGAACGCGTTCTGTGGGCGACTCTCTGTCACACTGCAGGTCACGTGATATTGAAAACGCCAGAAAATTAAAGCTCATTTGAAGTCGGCCTGTACGTGTGAGCAGAGGTACAATGGGATTTAAAAAACAGACAGGACAGTTCCAGTGTGAGCACATCCTGACATTCATTTAAGAAGAAAAAAAGTTAATGAGGCAGATGAAAATAGAATATACTCTCCCTCACAGAGGGCTCTGACTAAGACACTCCAAAAAGACCTTCTTAAACAAGATTAAAGGCACTTGGAGCTAATTTCTTCTGCTGAATATATTTTTTATGCGAGGTGAAAAGTATCTTTAAACTGCGGATCCTAAATAAAAGTGATTCTAACACATGCTCTCTGTCTCTGTCTTATTTAAGACTTAGTCGTAAAAAATGCAATTATTTTTACATTACATACCGTAGTTAATCAAAAAATATTGATTTCAGGGAATATTCTGCACAGAAACCGCAATGAGTGTGAATCAAGTGAACATGGTGAACATTAAAGGTTGATTATACAATCTGGGGTGCCATTTCTCTTTTAATCTCACATTAATACCGGCACCAAATGCCAGGAGGGAAGAAACTTGGTTGCCATGCAACATCTACAGTATAATGACATCATTACCACTTGAAGACAAACGACTTCATTCACATTTAGTGTTTGTTTTACACCTTAACTCTAAAAAAAAACGCCTGATCTCGTGCTGCCTTCCGTTTTTCCACCTCAAGTTGAGGATGCAACTCAAGGTAGCACACTTATCTGTGTAAATGAGGGGATTCCCTGACTTCTGCTCAAGAAAAGAAACATGCAGCGTGGAGAACCTTTAACTTTTTAATTAGGCAGTGAGACAGCACCTCCTACGCAATAGAGTCAGTTTCATACAGTGTGCATACGGTATCGTTATATGATAAATATGCCATCCATATCCACAAAACTGTCAGTGTCAGAAAAATCCCCCCATTATTGGTGATTGATGGATGTGCTGCACATTTACTTTTCAGCACAGACAAAGGATTCGCTTCTAATACCCTTGTTGCTTTCTTTTTTTTTACATTTAATTTTAAATCAGCTTCTTCCTGCAACCATGACATGATGATCTGCACCACAGACAACTAGCATTCATGCTAATAAAAAGTTATCGGCAGATCATACTTGCTAATTGAGTTCAGGGAGCATGCTCGATAATGATCAGCATCTATTTGCATACTATTCCTGCGTCACTGCCTTTGCTTGGAGATAAGGCAGGGTCCAAATCCTTCATTATCAAAGCAGTTATTATTATTAAAATTGATTATCTGTACTTGGGACCTCTGATCTAATGTGACATCACTTTACGTGGGTACATTAGCACATGAGCTGCCGTAGCACTTTAACTGCGCGGCACCTAAATGTAGCCATAATGATTAATGATTGAAAAATTCAATATTATATCTATAATATTTAAATACACTAAAGCTGGTATCCATTTTGTCAATTAATGCATCAGTGGTGCAAAAACACTAAAAGCAAAGCATGGGGGGGTTAGTGATTGTCGTACACTGTTAAACTCACTCTGTTCTGTGTATGCAGCGAAATAAACACTATTGGGACCTGTGGGATTAACCTACAGGTTGACAGATTCATAATTTTAGCCAATTAATCAGCTTTGAAAGGACGTTTTACATCCTCTCAGCATTGACTCTGATGAGTCTAGTGGCCGATGGCTGTGCATGTGTCATGTGGAGTCGCAGAGCACCACTCTGCATGGATGCTCCACAACCACGGTTGGTACTGACTAATAGCACACCAAGCACAAATTATGGGCCACTGGCTACACTTGCTCATTTTAGGGCCACTTATGCTTTGTGTATGTGATCTTCTCTTGATGATTACTGACAAAAACAACTATTAAAAGACTCATTTAGACTCAATCTTCGTCCTTTTACGCCTGTCCGTCCCAAACGTAATCTCTGTCACTACCCTATTACATACCTTTGTGCGTCTTTCGTGTTAGTATGGACGCTTACACATTACTTCCTCTAGAGGGCACTGCCGAGTAACAACATCAACATCAATTGCTTGATCCGATCATTGCCGATGAGAGAGCTCGATGACGAGCAGGATTTTCAATATTTCCGTATGTCCAGTGTCACTTTTGACAACTTGCTTTGCCGCAATGCCCCTCGAATCGAACATACCACGTCCCACAGCGCACCAGTGAGTGAAGCCGAGCTCCTGGCAGTCACTCTCCGTTTTCTAGCTGCAAGAATAAGCCACAAAGCTCTGGCAGCATGTTTCAAATTGGGCACTGCAACCGTACAGTAGCTTGCTTCTTTTTTTTGTCATTTTCCTAACTGATTGGACTATTGACTCTATGCTGCCCCCACAATTTCCAGTTGTATTGCTCCATTTCATCCTTTTTATAAATATCTCTGATGTTTTTTTGCCTTGGGCAGTCAGAGGTAGAGGGCTGTTGGCTGATTAATCTTTGTCATGCTTCAAACTATTGTTCTTCTAGGCCTTTAAGACTCGACTATCAGTCGACCTCAAGAACAATCAGAACCTGTATGTGCACATTCTTCCCCTCTCTTCTTAGGAGTTTGAAATCATCACTGCAAAAAATGAAAAGATGTACTAGTGTATTTATCTAATCACACCATTTTTATTGGGACTTATTTAGTTAAATAAGTAAGTAAATTACTTTAAGTAAGTAAATAAGTAATAATCTGAAGATACTTAAGATAATTTGACTTGTTTCAAGGAAACTTAACAAGTGCCATTTTTGCCTTGCTGCACTGGCAGATCATTTTGCTTGTAACATGTCATTTTCCCATAATAGTGGTAATATTTTCTTGTTTTTTTAGAGGCATTTTTTTGCAGTGATACTAATGGCCTCCGTTAACATTCAACATTTGTATGAATGTTGTCCGAGTTTGTAAGATTGATTCTACAAGATGACAATGCCAAAATACCTTTTTTTTCATTTGTATTTGTAAATTGCAGACCTTTGTTGCCTACAAAATTTAAACTAGACGATACGAACAGATTAATGTAGTTATGCGACTGGAAATGATATGATTGTTCACCGATGCCACAGACCAATGACGTTCTGTTCAGTTCAAGAATACTGTGAGTGTGCTGCGGTCTATTTGACTTCATGGCAGCAGGCAGACCGCAGCAAGAAGCATGCTCGCTATAAACACAGAGATGCAAGATGCAACAGTGACAGCAAAGGCTGTTTCTCAACCAGGCAGAACGTTTTTTAAGAGGTGAACGGATAACTAATGAAGCAACACATGCAAATTTACACTCCAAATACCATGAAGCAGGAAAACTCAACACTGGAGTCAGGAGGCTGCTGAAGTTCACACTGAATTATCAGTGAATCATGAAGCAATTAAAAAGATTATGACAGTCTAAAGCTTTAACAATGTATCTCTGTGGTTTTTAACAATGTGCCTTCAAGTGAAAAATTAAAGTGTCACAACATTTTTTTTTACACAAAAAACATTCATTAGGAAATATTTTTCTGATGATCCTTAGATACTACAATGATTGTGAATTCATAATCAGCACTTGAACATCAGTGCATTGCAGATGATTATGTAAACAACTGCCATAAGAGCCTGAAGTCATTCACAGTCACTGTTGATCAGTGTGCGCATCAAGTCTGCTTCGAAAGAAGCCAAATTAAATACACATCAGATATGCAGTTGTAAAATGGGGCCGTTTGATTGGACATACTGTTGATCCAAAGACAGAAATCATTGCGTTATGATTGTGCCACAGTTTAAAGACTGAAATGGCATCTTCACTAGGTGCATGATGAAGCATCTGCCTCAGTGAGTTACCTTTTTTTTTCTGCTAAAATGACATGTATAGAAAAAAAAGTTTATAATCACAAAAAAGTTACAAAAAGGTTTATAATCACAAAAAAACAAAAAAAAACAGACTAACATTTTTTACTTTATTTTGTCATGTTTCAGAGTGTTATACCGTTTTACTTTTATACCTCTTTTACACATAAAGTAGCGAGGATTTTCCGTAACACCGGTAAAACCTTTCCATTACCAGGGAAGGAGGCTTCCTCTCTGTCAGCTCAATGATGGATTCTGTTAAATTAATACTTTGATTCAAGTAAACTTTCACTGAAGTAATTGAAGATTCTGCACTTTGAGTGTACCATCTGAATTTTATACATGCTGGTTTTGGGAGTTTCACATCATAGGAATACTAATTTACTTAGGTTTACAGTGTGTTCGGTTGAATGACTCAATGATTGCAAAACGTATCCCCCATGGTCACATTTGATGATGATAAAAGAACATGCTGACAGGAATCACTAATGTTATTAGTCTTCGGTGAGACTATATAAAGGAGAACTGACACTGTGCAGTCTGTCACTCAAACGCACTGCACTCCATGGACAATGGCAATATTACTTCTCCGGGCTGATGCTCATCATCAAACAGAAGGACAGTAAAACTAACTCAGAGGAGCACGATCTACTGTATGTAAATAGTGTTGAGCATAGGCATTGGAGACAAAAGATTAACTCCACTTTTAACCTTCATTGGGTTGTTGGCAAACAAACGCATGCTTGTGCCTGGTGATGCAGTGCAGTATGAAGCAATAGGTCACAAAGCACACTTTAATCACCGCCACTATTCCTCTGTGGAACACAGGTCTTAATCTGACTCCGGCAGAATTACCAATCAGTGTTCCAACATACAAACACAATCCACACACAAGTAGTAGACAAGCAACCTAGTTATTAGTCCAGATAAAGGTCAGGGCTTTTCTGTTTAAACAGCAAAAAGCCGCGGTTTGAGAAGAACTTCAAGTGTGCACAGTTCATTCGGGGATATCAAACATCGATGTAGCCACAAAGAAAATATGCTATACATTTTTTTAATCAAAGTTAATAAGATTTTTTCACCAACATAAAACAAGTATGTGAAATATTCTGTCCTTTCTTTGTTAAGGTTTCATGGAGTATAGCCCTGGAGAGATGAAAACATTTGATCAGTGTCAACTTTTCAGAAGCGCATCTTTCAAACAAACAAACAAAAAAGATCAGGTCAGCAGAATTACATTTGGATTTAATATGATATTACATTGTTTGTTTGCTTTCAAACACACAGGATCATGTCTGAAAGTAACCAAAAACCTCTTCCTGCAGTCTTTCAAAATACATTTTCCTTAAGAGGTAAGTATGTCAACTCAGCTACCCATATTTTGTTTTTTTTTTTGTACTTAGGCAGGTTGTATGAGAAATAAACAGTATAAACAAAAACGTTGCCAGTTTTTTACATCTTTGAGTCCTTCCAGACCTGCCTTCCAGGGCCTAGATCGTACAGAACTTCAAATAAGCTACAGAAATCCTTTCCAAATGAGTCTTTGAGGGACTGATGACATGGTTATCATGTTTAAGAGCTGCTCCTTTGGCCTGGATGGTTTTTCGTCGTTTCATCTACTATTCAGGGAACTCCTAATTATTCTCCCAATCCTCTATTCGTAGACATGATTAACAGTTCTTAGAAAGAAACTTAAGGTGTTATTAAAGGAACTTAGCTGATTTTAAGGCCACCTGATGTTAACTCACATCTAATAAATGAAAAGTATGATCATGTTCCTCAGTAAGCCAGCCAGGCACAGAAGAAAATACTTTCTTATGGACTGTATTGTAGTGCATATCAAAACTAGAAGAGCACATATTGCATACAAAACCAAAATGTGGATCACGATGCTGATGTTGGAGGTGGAATCTCTCTGTGGATTACAGAGAGGACTGCCGCTTGATTATTATAAAGTTTATCACTGATTATTAAACAATGTTTTACTTGATTTTTTATTTGCCATTGTAGTAAGTAAGAGAAGCTGGTCGAAAACAATCAATGTGGTTAATGTCATCATTTCAAACTGTTCATCAATAACTGGCGATGCAACATCCACATAAGAATAAATGTTTCACTGTTGGAAAAAGAAAATTGCCAATGAACTGTGCTCATATTTATGATGATGATTGCACTTAGTATGCAGTGATTCAGCACATCTCAGGCTATAAAGTTGAAGAGTGCAGAGCTCTTGAAAAGTTTACTATGCAAATCTGTAAAGGGGGCACATTAAGCTGACTGTACAAAGCAGCCAGCAGCTGTTGTCTTTAAAAAAATGTTCTTCGTCCCCCTGAGAAAACAGAGTGACTGCACTGTTAAAGCAAATGCCAAGTTGAACTTATTTAGTGGCCCCTCTTCAGAAATCAAGGATTAACCATGAGGCACTTGTACCCATCCAGTGTCTCACCTGCAATCCTCAATGTTTTTCATGACTGCAACTTTACAACAGAGGCCTAAATTGTTAGACACTGACATTTTTTTTAATGGAGGATATGGAGATAAAGTCTGAAATGTCTGCACAGATACAGTATCGTGCAAGGAAGAGTGTTATACACAGTGTCTGAAGGCCTGTATTCAACCAAACGTGACCTTAGTGAGAAAACTCCCTTTCTATCGCCAATTAACCATCACCATTACACTATTGCCGGTTGACGTGGGGGTGGGGAACGACGGCTGTAGCGAACCATACAGAAGCCGCTGTCCGAGGGGCAATTAGGGCTCATAAATCAGTTTACAACCTAGAGGGAGTGGGAGGCAATAGGTAGAGAAGAAGGACTGGGAGCGAATGACCGCTGCTATTGCCGATGCCCTGTCTCATTAGCGGTGCTATCATAATGTACAGAAACATGAAGTCTGCCTGTGTCCTGGATGGTGACGTACGTGCTGAAGCTGGCATGTGTCTATAGACAAGTCACTGTTAGGAATGAATGAGGGACATTCAAGTACGTCTCATTCAATTTTTAAATGTATTTTGAACTGAATTTTGATGTCATCAAACACAATCTTGACAAAACAGGTAAAAGTATCTACTCAATATTCTTTTATCTTAATAATGGATGAAAGGACCATGTTGTTTATGGTTGTCTTTGTAGCTTTTTGGCCCATCATATCTTCATGTATTTTCAAATCGGTCATTATCATAATTATTGACTTGATAATTATATAAAGTTTGATATATTACTCTTGATATACTCATGAATGATGGTTCTGGACGTCTTCATGAGGTTGCTTATTCTTCATCAAACAGTCTCCAAGGCTGTGAGAATGAAAGAGTGAGCAGCAAAAAGACTACAATGCGCACACACACGTAGTTTCCTATGCTCTTAGACTGTTAAAATAAAACATTTATAGCTCACCCGTGGGATGAATGAATGTGTCACCTTGGGTTCTCTCAGTGGGGAGCAGGGGAAAACAACCTTTCAAACACACGCTGATGGATGTGACAAATGGAAGACTTTTGCTAATTTGTCGTGAAGCCGACACCTGCAGGACTCAAACTGGCTCAAGCATGAAAAGACTGAGATGACTCAGAGTTTGACGTGGACGGTTTTCAGTTTTGGTGGTTTTTGTTGTTGTTGATGTTATTATTTTTGCCTCAGTTGGGGGCAATTGGCGTTAATCCTGTTAATCTGCTGAACGACCACTGGCAGTAGAGGTCACTCCGGAAACTTTTTGGTCACTATACTAGCACAGTATTGACATAAAACAAATCACTTCCTGTGTGCAGTACAGGCGACCCAAGATCTAAGTACTTCTATACTGAGAGAGACAGAAGGAGTTGTGTGGAGCTGATAGGCTTAATTAGCATTGGGTGAACTGATGTGACAATAATTGAATGTAACCGACATCTGTTTATATTTAATATTTTCCGTCAAAAATAGTGGCTGACTTCACCAACTAGAATGCTGAATTAGTCTCATAGCTGTCACAGAAGTATACAAAAGGTGGAGGATTCAGCCGAAGCATTGGGGGAGAGAGACAAATTGATCTCCTGAGTCAAAAATAAAACATTTCACATGCTACAAATCCCATCTGAGAATGAAATGCTGGGAGCCCCGATAGCTCAGCAAGCAGTGCATATGCACTGATGAAGGAATAACAACCAATAGAGAGCAACACAACAATCACTAGTCAACCTAGCTGGGGACGATGTTGTGATGGTTCTGGTTACGGGCCAGAGTCAAGTCAAAGTTGTGTTATTTACATCCGTTTCAATTGTTTTGGGTCTGATTCGGCTGCAACTGAAGGGGATTTCATCCGACACTTCCTCTGTACAAGTTTTGGGATGTACTGCTGTCATGTGAAAGCTGCACAAAATATAAATTGCCTCTTATGATGTTACAAGAATTGAATTGTGGTGAACCAACCAGCTGCTTGCACCTGGCAGCTTGATAATATAGTTGCCACTAATAACAACATGCACTGTAGTTATGTGGGCACTAGGTTTTAGAATTTTCACATCTTTTCATACTTTAAAAAAAAGAAAAGAAAAACTGGGCTTCAAAAAATGACAACGCCATATGGGTGAAAATTCTGCAGTGACCACGGATCTTTGGCCACTGGGTAAAAAACATCCCCATTGACATCCATTTTTAATAATGCATGGATGCTGGTAGGAAAGAGGGGATTTTCTGTCTTTGTTGTCAAAAAACTGATTTGAGGTTTTCATCTGACAGCTTTTGCCTTGCATTCGCGCAATAGTACTACAACAAAATCCTGAAAAGGGACTTTTGAGTCAGCTCTCTCTTCTTGTGAAGAACGCACAAAAGAACAGCTCTTTACTAAACTCATTAACCACAAAGGACATTTAATCTCTTTTTTTTTTTATCTCAAATCAGGCAAGATTCATATTAATAAAACAGAAGGCCATGGCAGCACAACCAGCAACAAAGTAAAGAGACCCAGAGACTAACTTTTAGAAATTAACAAGCAGCATACAAGTAAGCATCTATAATTCATGTGATTGTTTGCCCCTGCACTGACTGCTCATCTGATTGGTACACCGCTGAGGCCTTGTGCCGATATTTGCATGAAGAGAAAAACATTACAAAATATCCTCAGCAATTTCTGACTGCTGTTCCCTAGCAACAACAGTGTGTGGAAATTAAAGCTGCATGATTTATATGTGTGTTTGTATATGTGCATCTGTGTCAAACAGGGTAGCACTTACTTATTTTGCATCATGTTCATTATGATCCAGTCTGAGGGGTAGACATTCTTCCCGATGAGATCTTTAAACATGATGAATGTTTCCATTAGGAAATCCTACAAGAGAGAGAACATTTTTTAAAATAAAACCTTTCTTTCTTTTTCCTCCTACCACCAAGATAAGAGCAAAGAACTGTTTTCTGGTAGAAACAGATAATTAGATTTCGTTTTTTTTTTGTTTTTTTCGTAAGGTGAAATTCACTCAAGAATTTTGTTTTTAAACACTTGAAACAAATAATAACCCAGCATTTTCTTAAAAGAAATATGGTGTAGTAAGAGTCGTTCCACACCTGCTTCAACATCACAGTCAATGACTTTTCAAGGGCAACTCAAACCCACTCTCCTCATTTTGATTTTCAAGGACTCAACATAGAGCAAGTTTAACAACAGTTAACCTAAAGCAATTAGAACATTTACACCGAGAAGTAGCAGGATTTCCGAAGGCTAAAAACTGATTAAAAGGAGATAGGCTTGTGTGTTTCAATTCTCAGCCATGTTGCCTTGCAATGGTGGTAGACAATGTAATTTCTCAGTGGAGTGATAAAGACAGAGTTAAGAGACAGTGGCTCAAAGCCAATTTAATAAAGCAAAATTTGAAAAGAAAATCAATGATGGAAATACAGTGGAAACACTTCCAATAACCCATGCCTATTTTTAAATCTTTACCAAGCCTTAAATTATTTTGTCATATCCACAAACGTTCAAGGATTTCATGGACCGGAGGAAATGACCTACAGTAAACTTACAATAATCTTACTTCTCACAGGAACATGATTTCTTGTTATAGTTAGATCATATGAACAATGCATATAATTATCTTTAGTTAAAGCATATATGACAGCTTAATAAGTAGTTTCACTGGTGCTACTAATAGATGGCACTTTTTCCTCTAGCAACTGATTAAAATTCTCCCTCAGTAATTTCAGTTTTTTTTTTTAAAATCAAAGAGACAGAAAAAGTACATTTCACATCTTTACTCAATGCAGTTTTGACCCTTAATGTCCCTTAATGACTCCCTCTCTAGCTGGCAGTGCCAGCTTAATACCCAAAACATAAAAGTTAATGTGCATTTATTTTTTGGCTGTAGATCTTGATGAATTTGTGGTGGAGTTTTTAGAGAAAACCTACAATATAAACAATCTAACAAAGTGGTCAAACCCACTTATGAAAAGTGGACATGGCCGACACCAGCTCACAGACAATTAATCTGTGGAAAGATCCAGCTCCATTGTAGGGGGAGCATCAAACCAAACCCTGTCTATGATAACAATTGTTTAGAGTCACATGAAAGAAAATGACTTTTTTCTTAAATAAATGATTAAGCTTACTTATTCTATTAATTATCCTGAGGCCATTATTCATTGAATAGTACATACAATCTAATCTAAAATAGCTGCATGCTTAGATTTAATACAGAATTATTTGAAATACAAATTACATTTTGTCCTTCGAATAAAACTCAAAAGTCATCCGTTGGGATAACAGTAGAGTTATATAACGCTAATTATTAGGAATTATTCAGAGATGAAATCAATGAGATTTATCCCTCTTCCATAACTTAGTACTTAGTATCATCAAGATTCATGTCGCAGTGCGAGAGGAAGGACAGACTGACCATAAAGTGGAAGAAAAACATTCAAACCTTCATCTAACTTCTAGAGAGGTAAAAAATACTTAACTACTTCATCTTGGAGTCATTACATGACAATGCCTAAGGCGTCTCATCTCGCGCACACAGACATACTGAAAAGGTGTACTCACCACCACATCACTCCTTATCTTGCCAAAAGTGTTGATCAGATGGGCATAATGGTAGTCGTCCATCTGCCTCAGTGTGGCAGTCATGCTGGCCACGAAGCTCCCCTGGAGAAAAGAAAGTGGTACATTACTGCACAATCAAGTTCAAATTTAAGCAGAGGAGGTCTCTCTCTCTCTCTCTCCCTCTGATTCAGATGGATACTGTTTTGAAGAGTTGATTGGATTGGAGAATGAAAAGCAGGCCTGGCCCCGCAGGTTTGAAAGGTTAGTCGCCCTCACACTGTGACTGATCTCATTAACCTACTGCCCTCCGCTCCCCAGCCTTTTGTCTCCACTGATTATAATTCCCGTGAAGTCCATGAAGTGTTGTCTATGGTACCCACTGCGCTACTCTGGCTTTAGTTAGCACTCCGTACATGTGCTGCAGCAGGTAGATAAGGGGACGTAAATGTGTGGTAGTCTGGTGGAGAGACGCTGATAATATTGAGTAAGACAATCATGATACAACTACTACTAAGACAGGTAGATGGACGGGTAGAAAAAGATGAAGTGAATCTATTCAATAATATCTTTTTTATCAAAACATTTAAATTAATTGAAATAAAAAGAGAACTTGAATTTGCATAATTAAAAATAGCATACAATTGACCACTGTATTAACTCAAAACAAATGAAGGATAAGTGAAGGTAATTAGCTCATTTGTCAAATAGTGCATGAAAGCACATACAGAATAATAAGCCTGAAGTCTGAGAAGTCACAAAGGCACTTGGCAGCCAGTTCAAACAAGTTCAAATCTAAAAATAACTATTGATGTATAATATTGCTGGATTGACCAAAATGTTTCCACAACTCACAACAAACACCTCAAGGTAAATGAGCTAAAGAGAGCAAAGAGGGAAGAAAAAGGAAGTGTTTTAACTTATTTATGTCTTTACATGAACATAGCTGCAAAAATACCGTCTGTAACGCAGGACGGCTCTGAGCTTAGTTCACAGAGATTTGATTACAATATCGCCAACTCGAATCATCTGTGACTAATCACCTGAACAAAGCCCAGGTTGGGGACTTGTATCTGGTAAAGTGAGCACTCTGTTAGCACAGCCCCTTTGCAATGAATAGAATCAGCTGCCTCATGGTATTTAATCCTCACAAGGCGTTCCATTTCGCTGGAGAGCCTCTCCTTGAGCTGCAATTAGGACTGACCCGCCAAAACACAGCAGAGCAGAAACGATGCTCAAAACACACACAGTCTTACCTCATGTGACTTTAGTTTCCAACTGCATTTTTTACGAGATCGTAGTTACAGCTGTGGTATTATTAAACAAACTTTTGTTATTAATTATTATTAGATTTATTTATCCAAATATATCCCATCAGCGGTAACCTCTATGATTCATGTTTTCCTCACTTTCTGTCATGCTTGGTGGAGCTCATGACTGCTTCAACTTGCCCCCATGTTATGCTTCACAAAAAACAGAATGACTATGACTCATGTTATATTAATATGGAAATGCTTTTTTTTTTTTCTAAAGCACAGAGGGCTAGGGCTCTTTCATCTGTCAGGGCATGTAAGCCTTAGTTAGCCTCGATTCTTCAGCATTAACGATGGAGAACAATTTCAGACAGGGCCCGATTAGAAACTAGTGTGTGTATTAAGAGTGTGAAAAGTTAATGAAGTGCATAAAAAGATGGTTCTCAAATACTAATACATCTCTTGTAACTTCATATTCTCCTTATAAGGGACGGGTCCCAAAAACCTGGTATTAAATGGTGCCTGAGGCTAAATTATCGAAGACAGAAGTATCAACAAGTGTGTTTTTTATTTATTTATTTATTTATTTATTTTTAAAAAAGGATTTTGCTCTCAGTCGAGGAGATATTGGGAAAATACATTTATCTCTTTATAATTTCTAAAGTTATAAAGATTAAAAGGAGCCTGTGCACAAGGCATTCGATGCAACACGTCTTTTACATGATAAGGTAGAAACACGAGTCATGAGTCGAATTAATCGAGTGAAAGGCCATCATGTAGAGACATCTGTTCTTGCACTGGGCGCTTGGAGCCCACACATGGGGTTAGCTTAATGAATCAAACACAGATGGTTGAGTAGAAACAACCATTATCCGGCTGAACTGCATGGGTTCATTCATAAATTCAATCTGAAACGGTCAGAGCAGGTGCCACCACTCACCTGAATATTCCAGACACTCAGGAGAGAGGTGACTTTGTTGTGTTGTGTAACTAAGTGACTATATATCCATATATATAAGGAGAAAGGGTTTCAAAGCAGGACATAGATTTAACAAGACCTTGGTAAATTCAGCACATTCACTCACTACAAAGCCTTGAGAGTCTGGAACAGCTGGAGTAAATACCACACTCATTCACTTCTCTCAATCTCCTCACCTGCAAATAATTCCTGCTAAAGTGCCTTCAGAGCACACTTTAAATACTGTAAAGACTTGCTAAGGATCCAGCGCTGGATACAGTAGCATAGGCCCTTTGCGTTCTCCCACCATTGAATCAAGAATACACACACCAGTGTAACTGTTGATTTTATTCCAGTAATGTGTCACCCATGAATTCATCTTTCTCAGTTTCCAAACAAATCCGCCGGCAAAAGGATCGGCTGACAAATCCTGAGAGTGAAAGAAACAGACTTTTATTTTTAAAGGAACAATTAAGATCCAAATATGGAACAGGAGCTTATACCACATTGACAACTATTAAGGCAAAACGAGAGAAATTGTGCTCTCGGGCATGACTGCAGATGGTTATAAAATTCAAGTATGCTTCTCTGAGGTGTCCAGTTATACTTTTAGCTCATCACTCCAAATTCTTTTTACTGGGAAGAACCCATTAATGTTACCATGACAGAGAGAAGAAGTGGCAGAAGAGCAAGAGCCAGAAAATACTCCATCAGCTGCCTGAGCAGCAATTCAGGACTGAAAAACAACACGAACAAATAAATAGAAGACACAAGAAAAAGAGGTCAAGAAAATCATTAACACAGGGCCTATTATCTGTTGTTATTATGTGTATGTTTTCCAAGTGGAGGGGAGATTTCACTAAAATTTAAAACACTAATATAGAAGTTTCTTCATTAGTGAAGACAAGCCTGCTAAATGATGACACCATAACAGAAGTTAACAAGACTGAAACCTAAAATAATACTTTGTACTGGCTCCTCATTGGTCAGTACCAAAGTACCAAAGATCATGTGGACGTACAATGCTGCAACTTGCAAAATAATGTAATTGAGTCAATCAACGAAACACTCAAAACAGCCCAGCATGTTTGACTGCCTTAACAAAGCGTAGGTTTCTGCTTCTGCTCGACTAAAGTTAACACTTATGATGATGAAAAGACTACTTCTGACACATTTAAGAACTTCACTTTGTCACATTTAATTTATGTGCTAAATAATCCCAGAGGGGGCTATCACAGAGGTTACTGCAAAACATTTAAAGTCCTTCAATACAGTGGAATCCACTCGTTCTTCTTTACAGCTCTCCACCACAGTTATATGTTCAGGAAATTATAGAAAATTACAATGAGTTACCATTGTCCGTATCTGCTGAAAGCCGCTGAGCACCACTTTATCCTCCAGGCTCGCCAATCTCAGCTGACATAGGGCGATAGACGAGGTAAATACTGGACAGTTTGCCAGTCCATCGCAGGGCCACATATAGAGACTAACAACCATCCAGTCTCACTCTGGGAAGAAACCGAGAAACCCCACACATAGGAAGAACATGCAAACTCTATGCAGAATCCCATGTCTTCTTGCTGCAAAGACAATTTCACGCATGCTTACTTAATTTCAGAGGCGGTACTTGTGTAGATACCAGTGGACTTCCTCATACAACCTCAAGCAAGTTTCCATGGTTACTGTCTTCTTTGTTGTCTCATTTGACCAAAAAACCAACTTGCCACCAACTTGACTGGAAAGTACTGTACGAGAGGGAGCATGTGCAGCTGGCACATACAGTCAAACACAGGTGTGCTCACGGTCGACTACACAGAGTCTGCATGGATCACCTCAGAATTGCTGGATGACAAAATTTATGCCAACACATACCTGGTGGACCTCTGCAGACAAGTGGATGTGGAAAGCCCAGAGCAGCCCTAAGTGCACCAATAAGTATCTGCGTCAATAAGCAGTACAGGTAACAGTATTGGTATTGACAAAACAATACCCATCCCCAACATACTCCATCATTTGATAGCCACTTGTTGTGCTGTAAATAATGTCACGAGTTTCTCGACTGAAACAATCTTTCAAGATAAAACATGAAATGAAAACTTCATCATTTGTTATCATCAGTGTCCAGAGGCTGAAGGTTTCTGAAACCCTGCCTCGATATTGGCCCCATACTCGAGGGCAAATGAGGTAGAATCTTTGTGGAAATGAGAAAGTAGTGATTAGAGGGAAGGACCAGATCCATCATTCACCACTCTGTAGCCTGCATCTCTTTGATAATTCATCTCACTTTGGCTCCTGACAGCAGAGAAGTAAAAATTGATGTTTGCTCTAGTTGTGAGGGGTTGCCTCATAAACAGAGCATTTTAAGGTATAATTAAGACTGTCGGAAAATGCCATGCAAGTCTCTGGAGAGGTGTAGACTGAGAGTCATCCCATCTCTGGAGGAGAGAGAACTGAGCACAATGACCCAACAGGGACCAAGATGACCGCCTGTCTCTTTGTGTTAGCTTCAGACTTGACGCAATATGAATTTACTGGCTCATTGCAACACAAATTGCATAAGCACAAAGAAAATCTTAACTGCCGCCATACCATTTAATCTGAACTGTGAAAGATACTTTATCTAAATACACAGAAGTGATGAGCATTGCTGAAAAAAAAGGGTGGGGATCTCATGAAAATTCCACTGTAAGATTTGTTGGCAAGAAGAAGAAGAGGCAGACGACAGGATTCCAGTTTGTATTCTCCTGAATTTGCCACCTCACTGAAAAAAGTGTGAAGCACTGGGCTGGAGATGAGGTTGAGATATTGGTGATTATTTTCTGAGGACGCTGAAATGGCATCACTGATGGCATTTATAGATAAACAAAAACAAAGATAGAAAAACCATAAACTAGCTGTTCATTAAGCTCCTCTCGTGTGACGTTGTATTTGTTGAAAAATACAAAAAGTGCACTTGCTCCGTTGTTACTTTGTCAAACTCAGTTACGAAACAATTTCTTTATCATAATTTACCAGTTTTCTGAAGGATAATGTGTCTACTTATTAAATGAATATTATAACACACGACTATTAATGAAAATAACAACACATTTAAGACCAACAATAAGAATGACCTTACACTGCATTGTCTTCGGGCTGATCAGAAGGAAAAATGCAGCTGTCAATCTTCCACTTTTTCCTACACACACACACACACACACACACACACACACACACACACACCAGCAGCAGCAGAGCACAATAACACACTGTCCCGTTAAGTAAAGGCACGGCTGACACTTGGCGGCGGCTGCTGCTGCTGCTGCTGCTGCTGCTGGACACAAAAGCAAGTCCACTTGGCTCAATCTTCTGGCCAACAAGGTGACAAGCAGGCGGGTCAGCCAACAGAAATAAGAGGAGGACTTGTTGGAGGCCAGTTGATTCTCTCCCTTCACTTCAGACAAAAAAAATGTAAACTCCCACACATCAAAGCTTTAGATGTCTATAAACAGACAATTCCATTCATATAGGAAACTACATTAAGCGAAAAGCCAAAGCTACATCATTCACAGGAAAGAGAACAGATGTTCCTGACTCCCGGCCAGTCAAAGTGTCAAATGGTATGGAGGAACTGTAGTAAGAGGATTGTGTAGGTCAATCATATGTTGTTCCTGAATTGAAGCAATACTGATTATTGTTCCAAAAGGTCAGAAGTAGCTTTAACAGTTTGTGCTTTGAGGCAATCCACACTTCTGAGTTAGATCTTGGTGATTGCTCGGCCAGAGGCAGAAAATTTAACTATTTTCCTCGTTTCTGCTCAAAATGAAGTGTGGGTACAGTACTTTGCAAAAGTCGTAAACACGTCCAGAGACCATAAGCAAGTGGGAGGAACAACACAACATTCTAATGCATTCTACAACGATTGTGGCTCTGACATGAGGCTGACAATGAGCAGCATGACAATGAGGGGAAGCCTTGTGTCATTGAGCAATCCGCCACTCAGGGCGCAGTAACTCAAACGGCTAACTACATAATTCATAAATCTATTTGCAATCTTAACAGGCCTAGCAGCATTTACATAATCAAACTGGGTCTTTCTTTGACCAGAGTGCTGTGTATATATGGACATGAAGGGGACAAGGACTTCAAACAGGATTCCCCTGAGGACTTGGCTTCAAGGTAATGAAATCAATGCGAGAGGAGAGTCCCTACAGTGACTTAGTCACTGCCACTGGTTTATCCATCTGAGAAACAGTTTGCTTACACAAGCAGATCGCTGAGCAGATTCCAATAAAAGAAAATGGCTTAGTCCAACGCCACATACAAAAGAAAACACCCCCCAGAGGTGATTTATCCTATAAATGACGACCATTAACCCCCGGGCAAAAAATCTGAAACATTTGCCGCACTGAGATGTTGCAAGGTCAAACACGAGCAAACGTTTCTCAGCTTTCTCACGCGACAAAAGGTCCCTGCTTGGCAGAGCACTAAGAAAGCGGTGCTTCAGATTTATGACTGTCACACTAAAACAAGAAGCCAGTTTCACAAAATTGTGTTGTGAGTAGTCAGTCAGTCAGTCAGTCAGGGAGCTGGGGTATTTCAAGTCACACTGCACAAAAGTCAGATGAAGCGACAGAGTACGATAAACAGGTGAATCTCAGTGTCAGCTATAATTCATTCAAGTCTCCTATTCCCTTGTTTGAAAACCCTTTGGCATTTACTTCCACAGCTGGATCTCCTGTCCTGCTGTCTGCAGCAAGTGAATAGTGAATTTAGCAATCGTGGAGCTGTCAGGTATTCCTCTGGCTTTGGTTTTGACCTGTATGTTAAGATTACTGACACGTACGGGATCCGAGATAACTTCTCCTTCAATTCCACTCTCCCAAAAACATGTTTGGTTAGAGTGTTAGAGAAGAGTGGATGGGAAAGGAGTATTGGGCAATGTCATGCAGTAAAGGGTAAATGAGTCAAAACCTAGAACTTGACACACGGAACATTTGTGGGCCCTCATCTCATCTTTTAAAATATTTCCTCTGCATTTTCTTTTCTTTCATGACAACCATGTGCTGGGGGGGAAACATTCTTTGTATTAATATTAAACATAAACATATATAATGGTAATAATAATGATAATAATACAAAATAATAATACTACATTGTCTGTTTCAGTTCTCTGTGTGTCAGGCTTTCAGCAAATTGGATGAATTGCAAGTTGCGAAATACACACATGATGATGTTGTATGTCATATTTTTCCTTTTATTTAATAGAACAGTAAGGACATTTTGTAGAATGTGTCATTAATGATCTGTGGTTGTGGACACTGCTTCTCTGCACAACATGTGTTTGTAAAAATGCTACATAAACATCGTTTTTTATTATTATTATTATTATTATTATTATTTCACTAAGAAAGATAATTATTTCAGTCATGTTTTCTGTCCAGAATTTCAAGAATTTAAATTTTTGTTTTTTTGGTTTCAAACAATGAGACAGTCACACTCCAGGTTTTTACCAGTGTCTAGATAATTGTAATTCCCTCTATTCAGGGCTCAGTCAAAAGGCCATTATCTGACTTCTGCTTCTTCAAAACTGGGAAGCAACACCACGTCATTCCCATCTTTGTTACACTACACTACACTACACTGGCCATCTTTTACCTTAATATTGAACTTTTGTATTTACTCTTAAGAGCCTTTCATGGCCTCCTCCTACCTGCATCACAGGCCTTGCCACTACATGTAGAACCTTCTAACTGTTCCCCCTTTTATCACCATTCTATTACTCCCTCAGGTCTTTGCGTTGTGTTTTTATTCTCTTCATTTCTGTGGTTTTATCTCAACAGTATGTACTACATTATCTGACTGTAAAAGTACCTTGCAGCTCGGTTTAGCACTATACTATAAAAATAAAACTTATCACTATAATTTTATTAACTTGCAAGCCTTCATGGCATCTTTTGTTCACCTATAAAAGACTTGGACAAAGGTCAAACACATTAAGAATTCCCACCAAACAATGCGCTGAATATGAGGCAGTATAAGGTGATATCTATAGTTTGCACATATAAATGTCAACATACAGCCATTCACTCTCATATTCACACCTACCGTCAATTTAGATTAATTAACCTCTGCATGTTTTTAGACTGTGGGAGGAAATCCATGGGGAGAACGTGCAAACCCCACACGGAAAGACTCGCAAACCTGGGTCTCTTTGCTCTAAGGCAACAGTGCTAGCCACTACACCACCAGGTGACCTTGCTGAAACATAGGATTGTAAACATTTATTTTCCATCTGGAAATTGCCAAATATAATGACATAATAGTCCAAGGTTTAAAAAGTGGAAATCAAATAAGTAATGACACAAAAGGGGGAAAACAACACACACAAAACCAATTATAAACAGATTTTTATCTGTGATTTTGTTTCATCAAAGTTTTTCTGCTCCGACTTGAATCCAAAGCTTGAATTTAAGGTATACCCTAAATGTAATTTAAACACCTACTCTCTTTTCTGGTGTACATGAATCCTCAATAAAAGAAGTAGGTTTCTTTTTATATATTGTGAATGAGGGTTGTGAACCATGACTGCTGTGGCCAGATTAACTGCATGTGTTATGAGTGGGCTGTGTGTCCTTCATCAGTTTATTCACTGAGTTAGCTGGGTGAAAATATTCTCATATTCTGACCACACACACACACAGTAGTGGCAGCTAATATCTGGAGAACCTGTGGCTCATTACCATGTCACCTGAGGCTTCAAGCAGAACTAGGAGTTTCCCGGGTACATCCTCCTTTTTGTTTGTTTGTTAAACAATACAAAAGGTACACCACTACAATTAGGACTTGGAGGAAAATGCACATTCCCTGACGAGAATCAGGTCTGTTCCTGCACAAACTGTTAAATGCTAACTAGATCCTGACAGATGGATAGAAACTGAGAGGAGATCAGGCAAACAAGCTCTTCAGAGGGAGGACGAGCAGATGGAATCGTCCTCCTTCACAAAGAAAAGAGCTGTGAGGACTCAGGGAAATTGCGATGACAGAAGGTGAATGGGTGTGTAATAAAACTCACAAGAACGATAATAAATGATGACCATAATGTGGGGAAATTTAGACACACAGAAGAAAAACAGGTGCAAAAGGTCAACTGCTGGTTTTTTTTGGACAAAAATGTTCTAGCACTGCAGGAAAAATTTATTTTTAATTCTTCTGCTCCTGAAGAAGTTTTCATGTGCATGTTGTCTCCTTGGATGTGAGGTCACCGGCAAAAGTGCTTTAACTGATGGTGAGATAAAGAGATGATGCATGAGTCTGCCCGATGTAGCCCAAACTAGAAATGTACTTTTTCCACTGCAACGTTCCCTCCTCCCTCTGCTCTCTTTCTCTCTCTCTCTCTCTCCTACGTTCCCTCCCTCCCTGTCGCTTAATCTCTCTCTCTTTTCTCTCACTCTCTCTCTGTCTCACCCTCTCTACACACACTCAGGCACACACAGGCAGGAAAGAGGAGAAAGCCAGAGAGGAGAACCGCAGCTGCATGATGGGGATATTCTGCCTGCGTGGGCTCTGTCGCTGAGCTGCCCGGAGTTCAGCCACAGTATGTGTGTGTGTGAGTGACTGGGTGTGTGTGTGTGTGTGTGTGAGTTTATGTGTATGCATGTTTGAGTGAGTGAGTGAGAGTCTCTTGCAGACACCGTGTGGAGAAAGGGGAGCAGAGGAGAGCGGGCGTAGAGGAGGGAAAGAGAGGGGGAGTGTTGACTGTTACTGGGGCTTAAAGGAACGTCACACCACTGGATCAGAGGACGCCAATGTGCAACAACTACTCCAACTACTGCTGCTGCTGCTCTGCCTGTGTGCCGCCACTTGTCTGTCCTCTTAACTTCTACTATGGCATAGCCACCTCTTCCAGCTCGCCTCTAATCCGTTAAGGAAACGGGCATGAATGGGCACAGGCTGGGATCGTGGCTATTGCATCCTTAACATCAGTAATTCACAGTCTGAGGTGAGTCGCTCCTCTCTGCTCTCATCCTCTCCTCTATTTCACCTCTCAGTCTGCAACTGCAAGAGGGACATTCTGCTCATATAACCTCTGCTGGGGGGGAAATCCACTCACTCTGTGGGACTGAACCTGGGATCAGCCACAGGGAATGTTTTAAATGAAGATGTTCCCTTTGAATCGGAAGGTCAGATATCAAAATTGTGTTGCAAATGAATTGAGTTGAATCTTAGATTGTGTGAGGCTCCCTTAGCTGGCATGAGGAACACTTCAGGCAGTGATGTGCAGGATGTGACAGTTCTGTTTCTGGAAAGTTTAAAGACGAAAATGTTTAAAATCTTCATTAAACATGTGCGGGTAGGGAGAAGTGTTTGCCGTTGCTAGCTGACATTAATTAGATGTGGCGGGTCAAGTTCCTGGGTTTGAGAGGATTTTGATGCACACTTAATCTGACTGGTTTGGCATATATAGCTGAAACAGTCCTTGCGTACGAGGGCTTGCATGATGCTGCATTTCCTCTCAGTTTTGCAGCTGAGTGAGCGTTACATAAAACAGACTGATATGTGAACCAAAATAATTGTTTCCATGAATGCTCTGGTCCCATATGTGGTGGCAACAGTGTCTTCTTGAAGGCAGATCCCTTGCAGCAGAGAGGAATATGTAATGAGAGCTGGGCATCAGATGAAGGACCTTAACTAAAGACTAATCTAGATTAATGGATTGGGTAAACTCGCCATCTTCACAGAGACTATGTGTATGTGCACGAATGCAGAAAGTGTGTGTGTGTGTGTGTGTGTGTGTGTGTGTGTGTGTGTGTGTGTGCTTGATTGCATACATGTGAATGTGCAGGAGACAGAAAGACGGATGCATAGATGCATCTCATCTCAACTGTCCTTCAGTCGCCACACAGAACACATGTCACTCCCCCTCACCCCCACAAAACCCCTGCCATCACTCCCCGTCTCCCCTCCAACCCTCTTGCACATCATCACTCTGATACAATCTCCCCTCTGCTCTCCTTCACTTTCAGCAGACACTGAGGAGAGAGAGAGAACTGAGGGAACCAGATGAGGAGATAAAGATAGAGGAAAAAGATATAGAGCAAGAAGAAAAGAGATCGTCTGTGGCGAAAAATAATAGAAACCGGAGAGAATATTGACTTTTTCCTTTTGTGTTTTACCATTGTCGTGATGTGACACCTAAAGTGCATACCTGCAAACAAAGCTGCATTGACGTAATTTGGATGAAAGAAGAGAAAATGACTTATTTCTCAACTTCCTATAACGCTTGCGAGTGAAGAATGGAAGCCTTCATGTCGCCTCTATGTGAAGTAGGCAAGAAGGTGCAGGAGCGATGGCCTAATACTTCAAAACATATCTTCATTATTAAGAGTACTAATATCACATGTTAAGCAGTATTTCTCCAAAGAGGAGGAGGATGAGGAAGATGAACTGATGTGCCATATAAAAGCATACAAGAAAGCAGTGTATGCACGCCACCACTCTAACACACCAAAGGTAGAGAGGTATGATGTAAGATGGAAAGGAAGGTAGAACAAAGGCAAAAGGTGCTGCACACATAACAGGAAGAGCTGGCAAGAAGAAATGTTCTGCAACTTTTTTCTTTTTTTCTTTTACGTGACACCTGCCTCAGCAAACCATGCAAAATATGTCAGACAGCGTGAGGGTGGGAAGGTGTGAGGGAGAGTGTGGGGGTTTCCAAACGAGTGGTGAAGTGTGCGCTCACCTCCCACGGCCTCACTCGCTGGGAGGGTTACTCATTCATCCAGAAAACAAATTGCTCTCCTATGAAAGAATGACTGCTTTTGGAACAAACCAGATGTTACCTTTCATGTGCTAATGGGATTATTCATTAAGTCTGATTTTTTTTTTCGGTCCCTTCTTTCCGTGAGAGAGCCACAACAGCACCACAAAGCTGAGGTGAATCTCAAGCGTCTGTTTTGGGGGGAGAAGAAGCTGTGAGTGTATGTATGGGTGATTTTAAGTGTATGTTATGAGCAGAGGAAGACACTTTGCAGCTGCTCCCACCTGAGCATCGTTGCCAGTGTGTAAAGCATTGAGTAGGGACTCAGTCAGCTGGTGCTCTGAAAGGCCCAGAAGCAGAGGAACACAAGTTGGGAGTGTAATGCTGTTTAAAAAAAAAAAAAAAGAAGAAGAAAAATGTCTAGTCTATGGTCTCCTATTGTTTAGTACTATATGAGATGCAACCCTTTCCAATAAAATGAATTATTTATTGATCTTTAAATTAACAGGATGGGATTTGCCCAAAATCTTTTCCATAAAAGAACTAGTTTTGTTCTCCCCAATAGTCCAAAACCCACACAAATTAAATTTCTACTTACATTAAAGCAAATACAGCAGCATGTTATTACACCTTTGCATTTGCAAGTCTTAAATAATAATACATCAGTTATAAGATAAGAAAAATTAAATAGATGTATGCAGAT